>NW_026294534.1:6179264-6361764 GCF_007827085.1 Peromyscus californicus insignis
GACACTGCCCTACGTTTCTGTGTTCAGTGCCTCGGGAAGCATCATCTGTACTCTCCAGAAATGATGCAATAGAGAAAAATAAGCAAGTTGGGCTCTGAAAATGTCTCTATACATTCAATGATAGTTTTCTCCCTCAAATGACTTTGGACAGATAATTAACCACCCCCTCTTCCAAATTAAAATGTCTATAAGGGACCCTTGAAGAAGAATGAGCAGGAGTGAGCAAGCTCATACAGCAAAGGAATTCTGCTTACATACAGTAGCAGCCCACAGGTAAGAAGGGTGGTGGCCCACGGCAGCCCACAGGTAAGAGAGGTGATGGCCCACGGCAGCCCACAGGTAAGAAGGGTGGTGGCCCACGGCAGCCCACAGGTAAGAGAGGTGATGGCCCACGGCAGCCCACAGGTAAGAAGGGTGGTGGCCCACGGCAGCCCACAGGTAAGAAGGGTAGTGGCCCACGGCAGCCCACAGGTAAGAGAGGTGGTGGCCCACGGCAGCCCACAGGTAAGAAGGGTGGTGGCCCACGGCAGCCCACAGGTAAGAAGGGTGGTGGCCCACGGCAGCCCACAGGTAAGAAGGGTGGTGGCCCACGGCAGCCCACAGGTAAGAAGGGTGGTGGCCCACGGCAGCCCACAGGTAAGAAGGGTGGTGGCCCACGGCAGCCCACAGGTAAGAAGGGTGGTGGCCCACGGCAGCCCACAGGTAAGAAGGGTGGTGGCCCACGGCAGCCCACAGGTAAGAGAGGTGGTGGCCCACGGCAGCCCACAGGTAAGAGAGGTGATGGCCCACGGCAGCCCAAAGGTAAGAAGGGTGGTGGCCCACGGCAGCCCACAGGTAAGAGAGGTGATGGCCCACGGCAGCCCACAGGTAAGAAGGGTGGTGGCCCACACAGTGAGGAGAAGCAGAGGAGAAAGCAGAGAGGAAAGGAAGGAAGGCAGCCCCTGGGTGAAGGTTGCGCTGTGCTCTGGGTGCCTCGGTCCCCAGGGTCACCAGCCACTGTACTCACTCTTGTCCCTTTGGTGCCAGGAAGCCCAGGTTCTCCAGCATCACCCTACAACAGAACAGAGGTTCCATTAGGATGGCTCCTGTCACTGTCACAGGACTGGAGACACCTGCAGTTGGCCCTCCTCCATTCCGGTCAAGCTCACCTTTTGTCCTGGTGGTCCATGCGGTCCCTCAGGTCCTTGCATTCCAGGAAACCCAATGACACCTTGTAACCCTGGAAATCCTCTTTCTCCCTGCAGAAAAGCACAAAGGTCAGATGGGGGCGGGGGCGGGGGCGGGGGCGGTGAGAGAAAGGATCAGTCAACTGTGACAGGTGGGTGGGGGTGTTAACTTGGCCAAGTAGGAGAGTCCAAAACTCTGGCTGTGCCTGCAAGGTGTTGCTCTAAAGACAGCGTCTGCATCTCAGGCAGAGTGAGGAAGACCTGCCTCCGAGTGACGAAGGCTGGAACATCAGCCAGCGGAGGGCCTAACAGAGTCACAGCAGAGCAGAAGGCAGTTCTGGTGCCTGCTGGGCTGACACCAATCTTCTTCTGTCCTTGACATGACAAGTCAGGTGCCCAGTCTTCAGACTCACAGACTTTGCCAGCAGTTCCCAGGTTCTCAGGCTTGTGGCCTGGGATGGAACTACATCACTGGCTTCCTGAAGTCACCGGCTTTCAGGCGACACATGGTACAACTCATCAGCCTCCCAGTCAGAGCAGTCAAATCTAACAACAAATCTCACCTACCTACCAACTCACCCGACATCCATCATCCATCCATCCATCCACCCATCCATCCATCCATCCATCCACTCATCGATCCACCCACCCACCCATCCACCCATCCATCCATCCACCCATCTATACATCCATCCATCCACTTATCCATTCATCCACCCACCCACCCATCCATCCATCCATCCATCCATCCATTCATCCATCCATCCATCCACTCACCCACTCATCTGTCCACACATCTATCTCCCCCTTCCATTTGCCCTTCCATATCCATCCACTCACATAGCTGCCTACCTCACATACCCACATACCCATCTACTCACCACCCATTTACACATACATCCAATAAGCCATCCATCTTCCCATCCATGTACACATTTATCCATTTTTCCATCCATCCACCCACCGACCCACCAATCTGCTCAGCCTACTGGCTACTTTGCCAAAGGAAATGGACTAAAGCATAGACCTTTCTCAGTACCACTCAACATCATAAGAGTCCACCATGAGTGTCTGAGAATGGATGACGAAGCCCTCTCCAGGTGCTCTGTTAAGTTCGTAATAGTAGACACCTGACACAATGTTTTGTACATACTAAGAGCTATATTATATGCAAAGTCTATAAACTAAAAATAAGTTTTTTTTTCAGTGAGTTCATTATATTGGCACCTTTTTGTTATCAATAGATGTCATGTTGTGATCTCTCAGAAATGCTGACAAAGTTCTGATCTCAGCACACAAATGATCAATAGTTTGAGAGTGGGCTTGGATCATGCTCGTTTTCAAAAGTAAACTTTTCAAAGAAAAGGTCAAAATTTACTGGTGGCCTCCGCCCCAACCCAGAAAAGAAATAAGAGACGGGATGTTTCAAATAAGGACTATCATTCATGGTATAAACGTTTGACCGGGGCTGGAATACACTGGGAAAGAACAGAGAGTGATGAGGGAAAAGTGTGAGACTCTGGACCTTTGGCCGGCCTGTCAAAGATGAGAGAAAGTAAGTCCGGGGAGAGACAAAAGGAACCCGCACACTAGGAAATACGGGCTCGGCTCGAGAGGCCCAGGGGGCTGGGGCGGGATGTCAGGCCTCGTGGTGGAAACCAAGCAGGAAAGAAACACTGGCCAGGTGAGAACACACAGGAAGGAGGGACCAACCTTTGACCCCGGAAACAGTGCGCATTCTGTAGCAAAAGGGAGCGAGGGGCCTGACGGAGAGATGTTTTAGAAAGATTGCCATATGTTGATTATCAATTAAAATAAACACCATAAGCACATCTTCTCTGCTGCAGGTAACCTGGTATAGCTGACTTTAAAGCAGACCGTGCCTCGGAGCTGGCCAGCGCGACTGCTGAAGACTCAGTGCTCTTTCCTCCAAACTGTCCAGTGGTCCTGGCAGTGCCAAGTGTCTCACCAATCCCCTGGGTCTTTATAAATACAGAAGTGTGATGGCGACCCCTGGCTTTCATGGGTACATTTCACTGGAGCCAAAGTCAGAAGTCTAGAAATTGCATATGACTAAGTAAGGGGAAGTATTTTAAAATTCAAAGGAGAGGGGATTTAGTAAATTCCTATACTTTGGAACACTCTTGGGCCAGCATCAATGGAATCTACTAGAAGGAGCCAATTCAAGCACACTATGTGCCCTCGAATGAGGTTTGACCTGGATGCTGCATCCTTCTCCCGGATGTCTAGTGAGTGCTGAGGAAGGAGACCTCTAAGTCTTGTCCAAATGCAGGGTGAAACAGACACATGTCATGATGGTGGCACCATGCAACCACAGGAAATGCTGACTGCAAAGACGCTGTCGTTCGATTCGGGTCACCAAACTGGAGTGCCCCATTTTCAGACGTCGAAAAGCTCTGCTCAAAATAGAATACAACTGAACTGTGAACAGCTGGCCCCAAAATAATAAAAAATCATAAAATCAAAATTGAATTGTATCTCCTCAAATAGCCCAACAGGAGCCAGGGAGGAAAAGAGAAGGGCATGCCATTGGAGGACTTTCTAGTGTGTCTGCGGAGTATTTTTAGTACTTAATTGATATTGGCAGGATCACCAGAAGACCAACAGAGATAAGATTTTTTTTATTTCTCATTTTAATCATGGAATGAGCGCAGTGGGGACGGGAGCCAGACGAACTGATTCCTACCAGATTTTCACTGAGTCAGCTCTGACCCAGAATTAGAAATGAAGTCAGCCCACCCCAGGCCTTTCCTTATCTAGGTCACTAGAGCAAGCTGGTTCCCAGTGGCATATTAAACGAATCCGCAGCATGATGTCAGCCAATGAAACAGACCCTCTTACGTTCACACTGTAGGAAAAGCTCAACACCCATCCTGAACTGACTGGTCACACGTCACTGGTGACCCCTCACACTCCTGGGAACAGAAAAGAAATTCTGAATTCCCAGACTGGCCTCCACACAAGGACACATTCTTCCCCAAATGTCTCTAAAGTGCTTAAGCAACTGCATCTCCCAAGAGTTTTGAAATCAACTAAAAAGGAAGTGACTTCTCCCTCCACAAGCTTTTCGCTATTCTCCATGTTTTTTTAATTGTGCTGGTTTTCTCTAATAAAAACCATACATTCATAATGGGATGCCCAGTGTCCACTCTAGGATAACCGTGAGAACAGAGACAGAACAGATAGAAAGGACGAGGGCTCACGCAACTATACAGTGAGTTGGCACACAGTGCATGCTGCACTCGAGCCAAATGGCTCCGTCCCTGCCTCTAGCAGATTTCCACTGGGGAAGAGGGAAGAGGAGAGAGCCGGACACGCCGTGCAAGGGCCATCAATGCCAGGAATTTCCAAGCCAGATTCTGCAGCTGCAGTGGGCAGTACTCCAGCTGTGACCACCCTTAAGCTCAAGGCCAAAAGCAGAGCGGGAGAGGAAGAGCGCCCGTCATCCAGTTCCCACCATGTGCTCCATGCAGAGCCAACGGACAGGGTGGCCACTCAGTTCGTCCCAGGCACAGCTGACCACCACAACTATGGCCTACCACTGCAATGGTGAGGAACACTAAGGTTAAGGAGCTGGGGGTGTGGCTTAGCAACAGAGCATTTGCATGTGGATCCCTGGGTTCTAATCCCAGCAATGGAGGAAGGGACAGATAGCCGTCAAGAGAAGCTTGTAAAATATTACACAAAAGCTTCGATGTGGCCATGCTTTGTGACTTCACTGTTATAAGGAACTGTCAAAGAGAGACCGTGTAGATCTTCAGCACTGAAACAAGAGATGACTGGGAGATGCCGGCCACCTTGATCTAACCTGACTGGTACACACCAAATTATGTGTCATATGGCAGCCATCAAATTATGCCACCGGGCCTAATAAGTATGTACCAACAGTATGCATCAAGAAAAAAACTCATCCTCTCTAGCCCCCAAAGTCATTTTAACTACATATGGAATTTTAAATCCAGTCTGTATCTGTATAAAGAAAGGCTGTATACAACAAGGAAAGCCGTTACGGCTATGCTCTCCAGAGAAACTCAGAACTTGAAGAGGTGGAACAAAATGCCATTGTTTATGAAGATGAAAGAAGGCGGCACGCAGAGCCTTCTCGGCGCTGACGTCAGCCATTCCAAATTAGGCTTGACATAGGGCTTCCTGCGGGAGAAACCCAAAATGTTTGCTTACTGTATTATCTACAGCAAGCACATAAAGATCTCGTAAAACGTGGAAAGAAAGGGCTCCTTTGTGATACCTAATCATGTCCCTGCTCTTACAAAGCTATAAAAAGAGATTAAGATTCAACTGGAGTCTCAGCCAAAAAGTCACGTAAGAAGTACCTAGAATACTTGAGGTTGACAGAGCAGGGAATGTCTAAATTCAAGGGATAATGACCAATCACAAAAACCAGAAAGAACATAAATGTTTCTAAAATAAATGGCCACAGAAAAGACCCTATTATCAAAAGCAATCATGATGGACAGGGGTGTGACTGCTGCAATTCTAGCACTCGGGAAACTGAGGCAGGAGGATTGATGCAAGTCTGAGGCTAGCCTGGGCTATATAATGACTTCATCCTGAATGATGAGTTAAAATTCTGCCTCTATAATAGTTATCTAAGAGGCTGGAGAGATGGCTCAGTGGTTAAGAGCACTGGCTGCTCTTGCAGAGGACAGGTTTTGGTTCCCAGCACCCACATGGTGGCTCACAACCATCTGTAATTCCAGTTTCAGGAGATTAGATGCCCTCTTCTGGCCTGTGTGGACACTGGGCACACATGTAGTAGACCTACACACACGCAGGCAAAACTCACTTATTCATAAATTAAACCAAATATTTTTTTTTTTTTTTTGGTTTTTCGAGACAGGGTTTCTCTGTGCAGCTTTGCGCCTTTCCTGGGACTCACTTGGTAGCCCAGGCTGGCCTCGAACTCACAGAGATCCGCCTGGCTCTGCCTCCCGAGTGCTGGGATTAAAGGCGTGTGCCACCACCGCCTGGCTTAAATATTTTTTAATTTAGTATATATGAGATAAATTTTTAAGTGGATAAATTATGACTGTTTCAATCAAACATTAACTGAATTTTCACATTCTAAAAATAGGACCATGGATCTTCAAGGGAACCACAGCACATACCTGGAGCAAAACTTGGGTAGGACGATCTCCATGGGTTTTCATAGAAAATGCAGGGAATTGAATGATTGAAGAGTACAATCCACCCTCTACCTCTTCTCTGAAAGCTATTCAGTTAGTGTTTGGCATGCAGGAGACAGGAATACGAGATAACCAATAGCATGGTGTACCCCACATGAGGGGCAAGGACATGAACACATCCTACAATCTTTACATGTTGAAAACTCCTGGGCAGGATAGAGCCCAGGTTCCCGGCACAGGCTTAGCCCTTGAGGCCCCATTAGTGCCTGGCTGATGCCTCTGCTCCCAGCTAAGCAGGAACAGGAAAATCTCTACCCTGGACATGCTTCCAAGCCAGCTGCGTCCCTCTGTCATCTGGTGCCCTGAGATGTTACTTTCCACGCAAGGCTGAACAGAGCTGAGAGGTAAAAGCCGTGCATTTTTTGTCCATGGCTCCCAGTGCATGTGGTTACTGGGAAGCTATTTGGGATGCTGGGCCATGGTCAATGGGGGACCACGGTCAATGGGGGACCACGGCGCTTAGCCAAAATTCCACAAGTTCAATCCCTTGAGCCTAGCCAAACAGGCATCTGCAGGACCATTTCCGGAATGCGATACTGCTGGGAAAGTTGTAGGCAGGCTGTAATCTGTGTCACCAGGTCATGGAAAAGCTCCTGTGACAGGGCCCCTCTGGGAGCTCCCTGCATGCCATGTGTTTGACACTGCACTGCCGTAGGGAGAGGGGACAGAAGCCACACAGCTGAGAACAGCTGAGACGAGGGAAGGACTTCTGGACTCGGGGCAGCCCCTCAGCTCCATTTCAGTAAGGGTCAGGCCTACCATGCTAAGCTCACAGGGCCCAACAGGAACCTCCACACTGCCAGCAAGCTAACCGTGGGGCTCACTGAAGCGAAGGTAGTGGGGAGACACGGCGGACCGTTCACTCAACCCAGGAACAACCAAGAGCTGCCAATACCGTCTTATCACAGAGTCAAAACTTCCCCATGAAGCCAATCCGCCAACAGCAAACTGGCCACGATGGAGGCCACGGACGGAGGAGGAAAAGCAGCAGCAGAAGAAGAAGAATGGAGTGCTGGCCAACAGCTAGCACGCGGATGCAGGCGTCTCGCACGTGCAGTGCTCTGTAATATCCTTCAGGGCGGCAGTTTCCTAAGTCACTCCCTGAAGCACGCAGGTTCCCAGGCTGGAGGCAGGAGGCTGCCTCTGTGCTCACCAGGTGCTGCGGGCTCTTCCCTGACTGTCTTTGACCTTCAGCCAGAAGCTCCCGAAAACCAGAGGAGGTCCCACACCTGCAGAGTATCCATTTGCTCAGCCTTGGGATCTGAGCTACACACTTGCTAGTAAGGGCCCCCTCCTCCACGGCTCCCAGTGGATGCCAGAGACCTTTCACCCCAGCCCCTCTCTGGCCCCCTAACACAGGTAGCTCCAGGAAGCTTTACCTGCAGGGCAGGGGCATCCACCCCTTGGACACACAAAGGGATCCCAACTAAATGTTCCCTCCTTAGAGAAGAGTCTAGACACAGCGGACTTCAGGAAACCTTGGTCTCTCTTGGGCAGCGGGTCCTCTGCGGCTCTCAGTCTGACCACCAGAGGGCGTACTGGATCTACACATCTTCAGTAGATCCGGGCTGTTACCACAGCAAGAGTGCATCATAAGTTGGGTGCAGTAGCAGGAGCTAAAAATCCCTGTACTCGGGAGGCAGAGGCAAGAGGAGCTCCATGTCAGCCTTGGCTGAGAGACCCTGTCTCTCCTCTGTACCCACATATGCATGCATGTGCGGATATACACACATCCAAGAGTACAACAGAGACAAATGAGTTTGACAAAGACCTAAGAGGTAGAATTGTCTAGAAAAGAACTTAGATTAGAATTGAAAACTTATGAAATGAAAAGCCTAAATGCTGGGGCTATAAAGCAACAAGGCGCTATAACTGTAGAAGCATCACAAACTACGGATTCTTCTGGTTTTCCTGGTGAATATTAGTTGTGATATTATTAATGTGATATTGAATGAAGATACCCACTACTCCCAGTCCCCACTCTGGCCTCCCCTTCCACTTTGCATCGTGGGTATTTTCTAGTTTGGCTTTTGCGTCGGCTTTGTAAACCGAGAAGATCTGGTTTGTTAAATGATGGTGTGGTGATAGCACATGGCACAGAACGTAATTAAATCCTACAAACGCGTACCAAGGGGGCACAGGGAGTTCCTGAGTCCACAGTGGCAGCCCACCACACTGAACAAAACCCAGGGTGAGGTAAGTAGAGTCTATGTTCTGCTTGCTTTGTTCTGTCCTGATTTGTGACACCATCCCACGCTCTTCCTCTGGCACAAAGTTCCATGGTGGGGTCTCTCGGGTGGGCAGGGAATAGCATCAGAGGCTACACTAAGTTCACCCCACCCAGGCGGTCACTCTGGGGAGGCCAGGCCATGCAGCAAGAAGGCACCTCAGTGTAGACAGTAAAGCAATGCTGCAGAATGCTGGCCTGCCACGGCTCAGACACCCCAATAAGTGTCCCCTTAGCTCCCAGTCCAGGGGACACTGAAACACCCCAGCCCTGACTTTTTACTACTAACCCCATCAGGATACTCTTCCTGTGATGAAGGCTGTCCTGGGAGATCAAGGTAGACGTCAGAGGAATGCTGGACTTGCTCCTGATCTAGTCATAAGAGTTGATGGTCCTCAAGGGCTGCCCAGAACTGCCAGATGTCACACTCTGTTGGCAATACGCCTGCCCCTCTTTTTCCAAGTTCCAGGAAAATGATCAAAACTCTGTGCTCTGACTTAATGGGGGATTTATTTAGGGAAGGGCTGAGACTTCAAGAACATAAATAATTGATAACAAGACTTCACAGGGGGTTAGCTCTTTCCTGAGTTCAGACAAGGGAAAAAAATCTTTTGCCCATAAAGATAAGTTTGCTTGTCTTTGTTATCTCTGAACCAACAATTTAAAGAGTGTGTTCTGCGTTAACAGGAAATTTGAAAAATACCCTCTGTTCCTAAGTAACCCTCGGAGGGTGAAGACATTAACTTGAGTGTGTGTATGGGTGTGACGGGGTCTTGAAACAAAAATGGGACATATAAATGTCAGGAAATGCCACAGTCTGGCCATGACTTTCCTTTTTTGTCTGTGGTAACAGAAAACATGAACAATACCAATGAAATAAATATCCTGACAAACGAGGCTGAGTCCACATACCCCGGAACCCAAGCACTCAGGGACAGGAGGAGTCTGGAGTTCAAGGCTACAAGAAACTCTGTCTCAAAAAGACAAGGATAGGGAGGGGAAGGAGAGGGAAGGGAGAGAAGGAGAGGGGAGGGGAGGGGAGGGGAGGGGAGAAAACCCGACCCTGAGAGTAACATCTATAACTAATAATATGAAAGTATATGACAGTCTTTGAATTAAACATGAAGGAACTTGCCAGATATCCTCAAAAGTAACTTAGGATATATAAAATGTTTACTAGAAAAACAAGAAAATAATATAACGCAAAAGATGTAGGCCAGGAACCTGGCTTTTCAGCCTGGACTGCAAAGGGCAGGCAGCCGTGTTCCAGGAGTGAGCAGGCCCCTGAGAAGTCTCCTTTTGTCTCCCCTTCAGGACTTGCTCTGATGGAGAAAGAACTTCAACCAGCAATGAGAAGACTATGGTCTTGGCTCCAATGCCAAGCAATTGGATTCTCTAAAAACTAGTTTTCCCATGGGTAAATAAAGATGCCCACCCTGCCTGGTTGACCTGGCAGCAGTATTCCAAGGGTCAAATTTGAGCAAGTATTCGGTTACTTCCTGTTTGTAAGGCTGCTACACACCAACGCATCCCCTAATGAGGTCCCAGGACTCATGCTGCAGCCCACACAGATCTGATGGCTTACACGCTTGGTGTCCATCCTTAACTTCCCTCCCTTGACAAGTTATCGGGCAATTCTCAGCACCGGACCCATTTCCCCCTGGGATCCAGTGTGGTTTCAAACTCCACTAACCACACCCCAAATCTGAAAGATAAAGGGCTTCTCCAAGTGGGTAAAAATGAGAGCAGTCAATTCTCCCTTTAACACAGGGTAGCCTGGGCTGAGCGTATGGATTCACAGGGTCCAGCCTCGTGAACCTGGGAAGTCACTGTCAAAAGGACCTGAGCCAGCACATAAAGGGATTTTAGTCTATTTTCACTAACGTCCCAGATCCTTCAAACCACAGGCACTCAAGGAAACAAAGCAAGAAGCTGAGCTGTTGAATCATTTTGCATGGGATCAAAAAAATCTTGGCCGGGCGGTGGTGGCGCACGCCTTTAATCCCAGCACTCGGGAGGCAGAGCCAGGCGGATCTCTGTGAGTTCGAGGCCAGCCTGGTCTCCAAAGCGAGTACCAGGAAAGGCGCAAAGCTACACAGAGAAACCCTGTCTCGAAAAACCAAAAAAAAAAAAAAAAAAAAAAAAAAAAAAAAAAAAAAATCTTGATTTAAATGGACGTGAAGAATGAAGAAGCCATATCAGTGCAGAATGAGAAGATGAGAAAGGGCCTCAGCACCAGCACCTGAAAATGGCTTCCCTGACCTGGTCATTTCACTGCATCTCCAAACTGACATACGTGTCTTTAGAAGCTGGGGTGAGGCACACTTGAAGCCAGGCTCTGGCCCAATTATATAAAAAATAACAATAATTTAAATTTAAACTCTTTGTGCCATTTTTACTCGGCTTATTCTATAGAGGTTTGTAAAGTCATACTAAATTTATGGCATCATTTCCGGCTTTTATGTTCTTAATTACTTAATACTGATAGATTAAATGTTAAGTTCTTTGGCTAGTAACCAAGATGTGGAAATGAATTTCATTACAGTTTGCTAATTATGAGGCAGTAACTTTCCCATAAAATAGATTATAGATGGTACAGTATAAAACCATGACATTTTCCCATTTAATTTGCTACTCAAAAAAAAAAAAAAAAAAAGATTAGAGGGCGGATGACCAAGTGCAGCTATGTCAGAGAGATGGAGAGGGAAGGGGAGAAGCTGGCACAGAGGGAAGCCAGCTTGCCAGCACAGTGCCTCGCTCCAAGGGTCCAAGGTCTGAGGAGCAGACCTTGCAGCTGAGGGGACTCATCAGCCAAGAACCCAAAGGATCCCCCCACCCCACCCTTTGTCTCCCAGGTCTACAGTTGCTCACTTTGTGGAACCCCTGGGCTCACACATGGACTTCCAAACCAACAGAGGCACTCAGGGCCTGTCCATCCTCCAGAGTCCTTAGAGACGCCGCAGCAACAGCAGGGCATACAGAAACGACAAGCTCACGCCCAATCCCGCCCCGTCCTTGAACAGCTACTTTATGAACCTTGTGATTAAGTGCCTCGCTGTAATAACTTCAGCAGCAAAACGCTGGACAGAGTACCAAGTGTCGCAAGCATGTGCATGGCACATCTGTCACTGGGCAGGCAAATGCCCTTAGAAAGCCAGATTTAACCTGCGGTGGGTGCTCACGGGGTGTGAAGCAACACAGGATGTGCATAACAAGGTCCGATACATAAGCTGTCTAGAAGTCTAGACCCTGTCTTGATGTCAGCACTGTCTGTCTGTCTATCTAGCTGTCCAACTATCATCTATCTATCTATGTATGTACCTCTATCCCCCCTCTTCCTTTATCTGGGACATCGAGAGAAATATGCCCTAAAGAACGCACATGCCTAGTCCCAGGCTGGATAAACAAATGAAAGACACACACTGTGGGCTCACAGGTGTCAGGCAAAGGAAAACGGCTCTGTCCACTCCCACGCCCATGACCGAGAACCTGCCCCTTCTCTTTAGCTCCGGGTCCTTACCTAACAATAAAATCAGAGAAACATCTGACAAACTACCTCCAGATGAGCGACAATTAGAAAAGTCACTGAAGGGAGTCGGGCTAGATTTAAATACTTCCTTTGAATCCTAGCAGTCGCTCCCCATCTCTAAGGAAAAGTATTTGGGAGATAAAACACGGAGGTCTAAGTAGATTAGGAGGTAGAAAGCAGGACAGGGCTCCCTGTCGGGCCAAAGAGAAGAAACCCATCCAGATGTCAGCAGCTCCGGACACTTCGCTTCATAGTTTGCAAGATGAATGAATAATGAAGGTCCACTGCTAAATACTGCTGAATCACAGGGCCCTCTTCCCAGAACACATCACTGGAAAAGCATTTGACCCTGAGGAAATGTCCACTTAAAAAGTCACCATCATGGCTGACCTCCCTCAGCCTCAAGTCAACTCAGTCCTGCAAGCCACCACATTCCAGTTCTCCTCGCTGATAAAACACTGGACAGGCCAGTGCTCGGGTCTTCTGTGACACCAAGACAGACAGGAGTGACCTGAGAGGTCACGGATCTTTCCTGTGAGTCACCAGGAAGGAATGTAGGGGACGGAGAGGTCCACACCTGGCCGCAAACACGGCCGCTGTGCACCGTCCACCTTAGGGTGCAGGTGCAGGGATGCCGAATCCCGGCCTTCCCCAGGTGGACCTCGAATCTGAACGCAGGATTCCTGAGTTCTAGTCCCCAGGGGGTGGTCTGAAGAAGAGGGAAGCCTTTGGAAGGTGGTGGGGTCAGGGGAGAATCAACACTCTCAGAAGTAACACCTGTCCGTGAGGAAGCAGGCCGTCATCAGACAAGGAATCCCTGATCTCAGACTTCCTGCCTCCAGAACTGTGTTTATAAGTCATTTAGTCTCGGGTGTTTGGTTATGACATCCCAAACGGACTAAGACAAAGAAAATAATCCTGATATTACATAAGATGTCAGGGTCCCTGATCCCCTTTTCTGATATTCACCTCACAGAACTGACTTGTACCTCTGGCCACAGCTCTGGGGTCCCCCCACCCAGTTGGTGTTCACCCCCCAAACAGACCACCCCCATTCTTCTGCCCTCAGCCACAGGTCAGGAGCAAGGGAGGAATTCTGGAATCCTGGGGACTAGACCAGGTGAACCTAGGCTGTGAGCAGGCAAAGGAGGGAAAGGAGACTGGGAAAAGTTGAGTAACTCAGGGAGGAACAGGAGAGAATGTCATAAAGAAGGGTAAAGAGATGGTCTGGGGCCCAGGAAACAAGCCTGCAAAATGCCCCTCAAACCAACACCATCTCGGGCCCCAGTCGGTAGCATCAGGCCTTGGAATCACCAGAGCCCCAAAGAATGTTGCTCCTCAATAGAGACAAGCCATCGAAGACCCATGAAAAAGAAAAACATCATTCACTTTAACCTCAATCAGATGCTAGAATGTTATGGTTAGCTTGGCTGGAAGTCCCCTCAACTGTGTATTGCTTCTGCCCTGGCAAAAAAAGATGCTCAATTAACTGTCCCTCTTTGTCTCTGGAAGAAGAAGGAAGTGTCCCCAGTGTAAGGCAGGACGGTGAGCCCAGGTGGAGGGCACCCTCCAGAACTAGGCTGTGGGTTGCCGCCTACACCAGTCTGTTCCCAGCACTGTGTGTGGTCCAGGAATGGACAGTGTGGACCTCTCTCTGCACCAAGGACCTCTGAGCAAGACACCAACCCCCTGGGGCTCCTAATCCTTATCAGCAGGAGACAGAGTGGAGAGCACCACCCGCATCACCCACGGGGATGAATCATGATTATTGTTTATAAGATAAACCAGTAGGAGGGGTTCTGGAGAAAATATCCCAGCATTCTGAAGAGTTAGAAGAGTCTAGGGATGAGTCTTCAGGGCCCTTCTGTTCACCCATAAAATGAGGGTCTGAGTAGATCAGCGTGACACCGGAGAGTGGGACAAGACATTCCTGATGTAAAACAAGCTCCCACAATGGAAATGGAGCCTTCCACAATGAGGGTAAACTTGGCGTGCAGTGGAGAAGCGAATGAGGCCACTCACGTGCCACGCCCAAGCGTGCTGCTGTGTGTAAGGGGTGTGTGAGTGCACAGCTGGACTGCCTCCACAGCTCCCATCCAAACCGTTCGCACTAAGGTACTAGTTCTCCAGCGGTTGCTCCTGCTCTCCTCAGAGCCCGAGCGTCGGGCCCCGCTTGGAACATCTCTGTACCATTGCCAGATGACTTCTCCTTCCACTACGGCTATACGGTAAGGGCCACCTGCCTTAGTAACCAGTGCCGGGAGCACAGAGACCCCATGGAGGGGAGAGGGAGAGGGGGCTGGAGTGCTCAGAAACCTCAGAAACCTTCTGGCTCAGAGGGTCCATCTTCCAGAGGAAACCACGTCCAAATCAATCCTGGAGCCAGGTAATTCAGACCCTGGAATTCACGCCACTTCAAGAGCCATGAAGAGCCACGAGCTGACCTCTAGATGGGACATGCTTCAGTAGGACACTGGACAAGCCTTCATGATCCCAGGAAATACGTGAGAAAGTCCCAGCCAGCAACCATTTCTGGAAGCACCCTTCCTTTACTAGCAGATGGGTCTATACGCAGGACGAACAGGGGACTAACTCCACCGAGGGACTTGTTGCCTCGAGCAGCCTCCTTGCAGTATGTTAGACATCAGCCTCCCCGCCCCCCCCGCGCCCCAAAACACCTCTACCTTCTCACCCCAGAACCGCATGGGAAGAAACTGAGTCGATTGAATGTGGAGCCAGCTAAGCATTATACTATTATAAGATTACACAGTTAGCCGGGAGGTATGCTGGACCATATGCGGACATGGAGCTGAGGTGAGCCTTTGACATCATATAATGGGTTTGCCAAACGGGGAAAAACACAAGAGACCACTCCCCCAAAGTCATCTGGTCTGCTCATTAACGCTGACTAATTCTCCCCTTGTTTAGCTGCCCACTGTGCCCCAACCACGTCACGAGGACCCGGGGGCTCTGGTAATGTCATTCTGAGGATGTAGCTCCCAACACCCATGCTCCGTCTCCATCATCAGCCTGACTGCTGCCCGGAAGCATGCTGTGTACTCGGGACAGCAACCAACAGACAAGAGGGAAATCCAGTGGCATTTTCATTTGTTGGGACTTATGGCAAGTCTTTGATCTTTAATTAAAACATAAAAACCTCATTTTGTCCCTTTTAAAAACTCTCTGCCTGTCAGCCAGTGTTGTGCTGGACTCACATATACAAGAAGAAAATACAGTAACTTGGCCATGGATAGCCAAGACAAGAGCTGCTAAAGCCTGTTCCACAGTGTGGCCTCGTGTGAAATGCCAGGCTGCTAAAGCCACAGGATATCACACTACTGAGGACTGATTGTGGGTTAGAATTCCATGGCCAATCTTCCAGGAAAGCCCACTTCCAATCAGGCATGAAGCTGAACATTTCAGATCCAGGACTATCTATCACATTCAGGGCCATGGACTTCTTAGCCAGAGTCTCGAGCCAACCTCTGGACCTAATTTCAAGGCACTAAATTCCCTACTGCTGTTCCTGAACATGGGAACCAAATGCATTTACTATGTTCCAAGCTGTGTGAGAAGATACGTTCCAAACAGCTGCAAGTGTAGAGCTGTGGAGAGTTACTCCAGAGCCTCATGGCCTGAGAGGCACACGGCCAAGGGGCTCATGGAGCTAATGTTGAGACCTAGGCAGATGAATATGAGCAGTGGCAGAGGCAGCTCCAGGTCCTTCAAAGGGTACTGATATACTAGGGAGACAGAACAGGCCACAGTGGGCAGAGTGAGACACACCCACGTGGGTATGGATCCTTTCAGCGTCTTCCCTGTGGCAAACTGTAAATACGTGTCCTGGGATTCCGGCAATTTTTATAAAAATCCTTTTAAAATTCTATCCAAAAAGGACACAAGTAGGTGGCTGTGGGAATCCACGCCGATTCTCACGATCAGGGAGCCAGGAGATGATTCATGAGCAGTGTGAGGAAATAGGATATCGGGACATCTGGAAAAAATCTTGGCATGACAAGACACACCAGACACACATGGAAAAGGAAGAGCGTATGCTGGCCCATCTCACCCACCAAACGGGAAGAGAACATCCCCAGAGCCTAGAGACAAACGTGCATGGCCCAGAGTGCTGGAGCCAGACGTGATGCGGGCCCTGGAGCCTTGCCTTCTCAGAAATGCAGAAACATTTCACACAGAAGCCCCTGGAATGATACCTCACTAAGGGGTGCTGGCCAGGGAGAGGGGAGTCTGGGCAGCACTTGGATGGCAATGCACTACAGGAAAAGCAGTTAGCATCACAAGAACACTGAGTGTTCCGGAAGGTTGGGACACCCAGTACAGGAATCAGCTTCTCCTGGAAATCACAGGATAATGATTTTGGAAACGGATGGAAAAATTACAGGTGAATTAGAAGCAAATGGCTGATGCTTCCAGAAAGACCTCCCAAGTGTGCCCAGCTCACACTTCCTCCAGCAAAAGCTACAAAGCCCACCACGGCTCTGCTGTGATTGACAGGCCATCCAATGTCTCTCAGTCTGAGTCCTGGGAGCTGCTGGCGGGTCACTTGGTCTCAGTCTTTGTCTGATTGGAGGGGTTTAGCTGGGTGTGAGGCTGGTCTGCAGTTTGTGAACCTGTCATGATTTGAGGCAGCAAGTGAATGTTCCTCACGCTTATCACAACTCTAAAAATACTGGCACTGCGGCCATGTCACGTGCACACACCCCGCGCGCACGGTGGTATTTAACTTCCTTAGCGGGATTTGGGGTTTCACACTAGCTCTGGGTATGTGCTCGTCTGAGCAACTAGCCTGAGCGACTTGTGGGACGGAGGAACCTGCCCCAGAGTTCTGAGCCACCTGAGGCAAAAAAAAAAAAAAAAGTGTGTTTTGCTCCCATTTCCCAAACTGTCCTCATAACCTTCCCAAACCAAAGGACGTGTACTGACATCCTAAAGGCAATGTACAGACCACATTAGGGAAACTCTGGACAGGATACCACTGCCTCTCCAGACTGTTCAGAACCCTGACAAGCAGACAGACGCCCTGCCAGACTCAAAAATGCTAGGGACAATCTTAGAGACACTCAGAGCACAAACTAACTTTTTGCCTAGTAAAAAAGTCTTCTAATATTTTACGGTGAGCAATAGCATTTCTTTTGTGCAATTTGATTTCATATACTTCATACATTGAAAATAAAGAATTTTCCTTTTTAAATACACTAGATTCTGCTGATCAAAACTCGATGAAGTATCTTCTCAAAGAAAGTATTTAGTAAATTTACTTATTCCTGTGAATAACCTGTTTTTAATTCAAATCAGTTAAGTGGCTCAGCGTTTCAAAGAAGCTTCACAAAAACCTTTCATTGGCTACACAAAAGAATGTATTGCCTGGGAAGCAATGGGCTACCTCTAACATTTAAACATACTTGGTGTAGCTTAATTTGTGGGAAATAACTTTACAATATTCTATTTCACATAAAAAAGATAACCTTGTCCTGTCATCTTCAATGAATTCAATTATACACAGACACAAGGAATAACAAGGAATAAAAGAGAGCCACTAACACATATGTAAAGCAGAATATATAAAAACATTGTATTTGTATGTTTGTATTTCACAATAAAATCATGACCAAAGTGTTTTCTTTTTTAAAAAAAATCAACAAAATGAATACATTTATAAGTAGAAGATTACTGAGTTCTCCAAAAATACTAATAAAGTCAATGCTTGCCTCAGAAGAGAATGTCACCCCAGAACTAATGATGACTAAGAACAAATCCTGTGTTTGGGATGTAGCAAGGGGAGAGTCCTGTATCTTACAAGTGATGTTATGGCCTAAGGCATTTTTAGTGATCATCACAGCATAGCCCAAAAATGACTAGAATGCAAGCCACGATGCTCTTGGAATCAGAGAATTTCCGGTTCTGAGGCAGGAGGCATTGCAACCTCTGGCCCTGCAGCTAAGGGAGGCAGGCGGGGGAAACAGCACTTAGATCTGCAAGGCTGGAAAATTCCACCTCTCTCCTTAGGGTTGGCTGGGATCAGAAGTGAGCACTCCTTGTGGAGAGGGCTTCGCTCCTACTTCACATGTCCTTGACCCTGTCCTCTGAGCAACCAGCAAAGGCACAACCAAACACAAACTGACCAATATCACACTCCCCTAGACAGGCAGAGGCACGCCCACCGGAACCCTAAGGAGCCTGCAGAATGTATAAGGGACAGCGTATCTTCCACGTGAGTTGGAAGAAGGGAGTGGCCATGGTGTTAGACTTGGGTCTTATATATGCTAAGTCCACATTTGCTGGCAGGGAGCAGAGGCAGCCGCATGCCCAGTAAGTAATGAGGGGTCACTCACTGGCTCTTAACCAGAGCCATGAATTCCCTTCAAGGTCACCTGTGTGCCAGCGTTTCCTATAGGAATTCTCACTGAGAGGGAGGTGCAGCCCTGCATCTCTTGGTACACCCTAAACGGGCTCCCTTGGTGTAAGGAACAAGCTTTTCCGAGATCAACTGAATGATATCACTCTGGGCAGGGTCCCCACAACCTGTCTCTTGGGGGGAGAAACTGGAACTCAGGCACAGGACCGGCCTGTTCAGTTCCCTGTCACAGTATGATGCCCTGTGGTCTGTCTGCCTCGCAGGCTGACAGCCCCATTGACTCTCTGGAAACAGGACCTGGAAGAGCTACCTGCAACCCTAGGGGAACAGGCTGACTTCTCAGGTACCCTCCAGACACTGTTCCCACCACTATCAGCTCAGAGGGCAGCAGAGATCTTGCAGATGCTCAGGTAGGTGGACTCATCTTCCTAGCCTGACATTACGAATGAAACCAACCATGGCTCTGACTAGCAGCTGTTAAGACTGGGTTAATCCACTAGGTCTTGATCCCCTACCCCAAGACATGTTAGTTATTTCCAGGGGCATCTCTATTTGCCACAGTGGAACAGTGTGCTGCCCACACTAAGTGTGTAAAGACCAAGAAGGCTGCAAGACATCCCTAAATGCACACAGACCTACTGCACACACACAAGATGGTCATACTCAAAATGTCGTGACCAAGTCAAGAATCCACACTAGCTGTTTTCTTCCATGGTAAGGTAAGCATCACGGTAACACGTAAAAAAGTGCTCATCACCATGCACGAGCCCGTGTGGACACAGAAGACCCAGCCCCTCCTTTTCTTTTCCATTCTGACACACCCAAGCCTAGCTCTAGTGTCTGTGAGCAACAGCTGTTGTCTGTGTGAGGATGTCTGTTAAGCCAAACAGGGGACCTGAGTGACGGTGTTATCTCCGGAGGCTCAAGGCCCAAGCCAGACATCCACCCAGTAGGGGGAAAGCTCTCCTGTGCATGCTTGCCTCGAACACTACACCAGATGCTTCCGAGATCTCCAAGCTAGAAATAGAAGAATCGCTTCCAGACTGGCCCTTTCAGTCCTGATACGGCATGTACGGTAGACAGAGAGACAGCCGAGGGAGGGGGCATCCCGCGTGATGACACTAGCTCTGTGGTACACACCAAGCATGTGGAGAGGGCTCATGAATCACAGGCAGCGTAATGAGTAGTGACAGGGTAATGTGTTTCCTCCCACATCTTTGGCAAGGGTCTGGGGAACCACTGGGTTAAAGTATTCTACGAAGATATGGGATACCCACACAGCTTAATTAAGACTCTCTGTGCACCCAGGACTGCAGGACGGCCCTGCATGAACCACTGAACAAAAAGGCTAAGTTTTTCTACCATAGTGTTCATCAACTGGGCGGAGGCAGTTTCCAGTGATTAATGAAAATAAATTAACATGTCTTTCCACCTATGTGTGATGCCAGATTCTAACCTATATGCAAACAGGCCAGGTGCAGGGAACATGGTGTGACCCTAATCCTGCTTCACCCAGGAAGCTCTCTGTCCTTTCTCACTGCAGACCACAGGTTACTGCCTTGTCAGGACATCGATGTTTGACTCTGCAGCTTCTTCTGGAATCTGGCCTCTTGCTTGTGACTTTTTTACAGGAGGAGGCTCTTAATCCTGTAGTTTAGTCCAGGTTCCTTCTTTGGACATTGCAGGGTGAGAAACAGTGGTAGTTTTATACAAATAAAAACTGCCATGGTTAGGAGAAAGACTCCTTTAGCAAGTCCTGTTCCAGCAACGCGTACACGCTTAACTCGCAAGCATGAAGCAAATGCCAGACACTGGGATGCCTTTAACACCCCAATGGCTAGGAGAGGGAATCCTTATTAAGCAAGAACAGTCAGGCCCCATCAGTTTAAGATAGCATGCCCACAAGGCCATCTCTGAGGACAAAAAGCCACTGGATGCAAGGCCAAGTCAGCTACCTTGAGTATAGCGAGATCTTCCAGGCAGCTGGGAAAATAAACTACTCATCAGGCTGGCTCTGAAAGTCAGCAAGAACGGCTTGATGTCTGGCATGGTGTGGACTGCAAGATGACAGCCTTCAAATCTACCTGTAACTCCTCAGGAATAGAAGACACAATCTGCGAATCCCATCTCCCGGAAGAGCCTGACACAGTGCAAAGCAATGTGGCCATCAGACCCAGATAGTCCAGTTCCCACAGAAGGGACTGAGGGCTGTAACCTGTCCGAGTGTTCCTCGGGGGACATCAGAAAGCACGTCTCAGAAACTGATGGAAACCTTTCTCAGGCTTTGACGTTCTCTCTCACGTAGGTAAATATTGCGCGCTCTCTCTCTCTCTTTCTCTTTCTCTCTCTCTCTCTCTCTCTCTCTCTCTCTCTCTCTCTCTCTCTCTCTCTCTGTGTGTGTGTGTGTGTGTGTGTGTGTGTGTTGCTTCCATCCTATTTCTAAGAACAACAAATCAAAAATGAATTTAATGTGTGGACATTTTAGAATATCAAAAGAATGCCCTTGGGAACTGAAGACATTGGTGTGCCATTTAAGACCCATGACCACAAACACCAGACTTCTACTGTGTGGTCTGAGGGTGACAGAAAAGGGAACTTTGGGGTGGATATCAGCAAGCTACATTATATACATGTATGAAATTGTCAAACAATAAATATAATTACGTTTAAAAAATAAAAGATGAGTTTGGCCCACCAAAAAGAAAGAAAAAATCCTTTTTCTAGATCCATAATTCTTAAGTAAGAGGGTAGAGAGTTTGTTCTGATAACTGGCATTTTACATCTGAGAAATAACAAGAACTCCTCATTTTCATGGTTTTTGTTTGTTTTGTTTTTTGTTTGTTTTTTGGTTTTTCGAGACAGGGTTTCTCAGTGTAGCTTTAGAGCCTTTCCTGCAAATCACTCTGTAGCCCAGGCTGGCCTCGAACTCATAGAGATCCGAGTGCCTCTGCCTCCCGAGTGCTGGGATTAAAGGTGTGCACCACCACCGCCCGGCTGCACTCCTCATTTTTTATAAATAAATCTAGACAAGTATGTAAACAATGAAAATTTGTTTTAAAAAAACATTAATTTGGATAGAAAGCCTTTAAAGCATATAGGAACTTTTTTTTAATTTCAAAAAAAAGTGCTAAATTTAGTCCTTATCCATCAATTCCAAAAAGCGCCATTGAGTCAAAAGACACTGTCCCAGCACACTTGATTCCCGACCTTCGGTACAGGGAGGGTCTCCAGGCTCTCCTGGCTCCTTGTCACTGATTAGGAGGATGCCTGGAGGGTGCCTGTTACTGTGATAAGGTTGCTCAGTACACTGTTTAAACACTCTGCTTCCCTGTGCTGCTCTGGGGAAACTGTTGAAGCAGGAAGCAGGTTGACTGCCACCCCCTACCCCACACCCACAGCGGCTGATTATCATGTTAGGCTCATGCTTTGGGGGGAGGGGCATTCAGAAAGGATCATGGCTTGTGTCCACTCACCTTTTGTCCCTTCACGCCATGACAGTCACATTTTCCACAGCCAGAGCCACCACAATCACCCTGAAAGAAAGAAAACAAGTTTCAACAGGAGATCACTTTCAAAGTATGGTCAAGATGTGAACTGAGAGCCAGCGAGATGGGTCAGCCCTTGTCCCCAAGTCTGACTGCCCGGGGGCCAACCCCCAGGACCCAACCCCCAGAACCCACACCATAGAAGGAAAGTACCCACATAATGGAGGGGGAGTCCTCTGATTGCCACGTGGATGCCACGGCACAGGCACACATCTCCACCCATAATAAATAAAGAAACATAATTTAAAAAAAATAAAGATCTGAATTATGACATCAGCATCCAGTTACGAGGCAAATCCCACCTATCATTCGTGAGGCCCCGCAGTGACAAAGCCTGGAGGTGACCAATGATGAGCCACACGCTTCATGGAGAAATTCTTGGGTTCTAGGGATCATGGCCTTGGACTCAATGACACATGTCACAAGACTGGTTGTCCCTTGTCCATTAGAAATGGACTCACCTAGGGATTGTGTGAGCAGTGTTACAAGGCAAGGAAAAGGCCCAGCTCTGATTTAGGTGTTTCACTTCTAAGACCACGAGAGAACAAGGACTCCATAAGGTGGGCTCTGCTTGTCCCCTGTGTTTCCAGGGACTTGGAGACAAGCAAAAGACTCAGGAAAGAATCATGAAAGAATCAACAACAGCTGGAGATAGGGACATGTTCAAACGCCCAATGAGAAGCCAGCAATCATCACATCTAAGGAGCACCTCCATCCCACAGGTACAGAGACGAAATGAAGAGGTTTAACGAAGCATGCTAAGACGAGATTGAAATCAGAACCCAGCCCGGCTTCCATTAAGGGCATTAAGTGGCCAACAGAAGAAAAGACGTACACACCACACTTCACAATGCCCTTGGCGGAATCCAAGTTTTAAACCACTGTAGACAACAACATGGTGTTAAAAAGGGTGAGGAGGAGCCATTTAGTAAGCTTTACTAGGGGCATTGTGTCGGCTCAGAAATAAAATTTAGACCCATATTCTGCTTCAGGTGGTAACAGTTCCTTCAAAATAAAAGTATGCTATTAATAGTCCCTGGCTCATGAGATGCCTATATTTTTAACAGCATCCTCCAGGCTCCATCACCATGGAGATCCTCTGCCCAAAACAACCCCATCTGGAGACACTTATTTTATGAGTTAAAGCTGAACAAGTGCCTCCAAGATGGTGAGCTGTTCTTAATTTTATATTTTGGAGATGGGGACACTTGACAGCTAGCCAAGTAAAGCCCAGCGGTCAAGATCTGTTCCTCAAGCTGACTCACACCCCAGCTATTTCAGCATGCGCTCTCACAGCCCTCCTGACATTTCAAATCGCTCCCTGTGCTCTGCCTGCCTCTGAATGTGCATTTCTGTCACCACCAGGGCCGAAGTCTTTAGCCTGGACTGAAGAGAGACCATCCAGAGCACACAGAGAAAACACCGAGGGACTTCACTGACTGCTGACTTAACTGTCCCCACCTCTGACCACCTGGTCCCATGACATGGTGACTCAGTCTGGGACACCCTGAGCCTTTAGCCACAACCTGAGTTTAGTGTGGAGCTGTTTCAAGCTGTTTTATCAAAAACCTGCCTGGGTACTAAAGCCCACACTAAGAAAGGATGTTGCTAATTAATTAACCAGTGGCAGGTCACCCATTGTTGAGCCTGCCTCGGCGTCAGCAGCAGGGACACCAGGATGCAGGCAACTCCAAGTCCCAGGAGCGGCAGGCCATCCTCCTCACTGGGATCTGCTGTTGCCCAAAACCTTGTGCTCGGAAGCAAGGGTACTTCACCCCCACTTATGACATTCTGATTATTCTCTTCCTTTCCCCAGTGACTTCACCCAGAGAAATTAACCAGGCAAGAGACTGCAGGGTCCCTGTGAGAACTGGCTCCCACCCACCCACCCTTAGCAGAGAGTCAACAACAGCCTGAGGTTACCAGATTTTCTGTGTGACAGACAATGGCCCTTCCTAGGAACTATCCCATTTGAAGAGACGCTAAAGACAGCTGTGTGATGAGGCTGGGATCCTCTGTCTGAAACGCTGCTGCCATCTAGGACGCTCAACTCCATTCACGGTGAAGGAGTTCTTCAAATCAATTTCCCGGAGTTGGTCCTATAAACGTCAGTGGATTCCGTAAGGTACAGGGGACACCCCAACCCCGACCCTGGGCAGAGATGGTGATAGTCAAGGCTAACACACTACAGAAGCCCAGAGGTGTGTGGGTAACTAGTGGGCATCCTGTCTGGAACCTACTTCAGGTCTTAAGAAACTCTGGACAGAATCTGAAAACAAAACCAAATAGGTAGAGTGCCCCTCCCCCAACAGCCTAGACTCTATGTTACACACAAAAAAGTCTAATGCCAGAGCCAATACATATATCTTTATTCACCTGGGAAATCTTTATTTTTTTTTTTTTACTTTTTTAGGCACACAGGAAATCTTATTATCAGAATTCTGGTCCCCAGAAGAAAATTCAGAAGAACCGGCTGTTCTAGTAACATCTAAATTACAATATGCTTTTCAGAAAAAAAGGAGGAGGAGGAGATTTGGAGGTGAGAGGTCGAGGTTGGCACAGGGTCTCTCTATATCATCAGGCTAGCCTAGAACTCTACATACTCTGCCTCAATCTTCTCGGGGCCAGGATTACAGGCAAACACCACCAGACCCCCAAAGAGACAAGCTGGAGACCATGCTTTCTTTGTCATATTCTGGGTGGCCTTGCATCTCATGTAAATAACTTGATTGAAAACAACCATCAAGTTTTAGAGGGAAAAAAAAACAGACACAAATCATGTGATACTTGTTGACTTTGTTTAATAGGATTTAGTTTGAAATGTCACTATTCTGGTCCTTAATGATTTCCATTTTCATGAAGTGGCCCTTGCTAAATTTCACCAGACACGGGACATGGGGCTGTTCTGCAGTTCCGGGGCACAGAGTTAAAACCAATACAAATAGTACCCCGAGGTCCCCTTTCAGTCAGGGTTGACATTTACTTCTGAAATAACTAATTGAAACAAAAGCCTCGTTCACAAAGTCTTAGCCATGCACAGCAACCTGTCAGGCTGAAAGGGGCCCATGACTCTGTGACTTACACAGATGTCAGGTGATGGGGAACCTCACATGTTCAGGGTTGTCACGAACTTCATGACTTCCTGAGGCCCCTCAGCAAAATGGAAAGATGTGTGCGGTTTGGGAGCCCAGCAGTGCCCCCCTTGGCTCCAGATCTGAGGGACTTTATGAGGCCTGCTCATTCTTCTCCATGTCTGGAGCGCATTGGGCCAGACACATCCACCAGCTCCCAGCCCATCTGTTTCAGATTCTAGAACGGGAGGAACTGGAACATTCTGTGAATTGCACAGTCCCTTCCCTTCCTAGGGTCAATTAGATTAGCTAAGTCCTGTTCTCTCTTCCCATGAGATACAGGCAAGAGGAAGTTGGTCAGGAATGCTGCCCACTTGGGGCCCTGGAATGTGACCACAGAATCTCGAAGGGCAAACCATGTGAGACTTGGTCTCTCTCACAGAAGTTGGCCATCCACGGCCAAGAGAGTGGACAGATAGCCCGGGTACACAGGGATAGGTACCACAGAGGGCTCACAACTAAAACGCAGTTACACTTTCAAAACTGGAGAGAACTGCATGAAAACCGCATCACTTCCGAAAGTCCTCTTTGCCATGTCCCACTAGACACATCCTGTGGCCCGGAACAACAAGAGCATGAAAGTCCATCCACGTGGAAAGCTGGAGAGAAAAATGTGTTTCCAACGCCCCACGTTGTGGTTTAAGTGATGAGATCTCCCTTGGGCTCAGGTGTGTGACTGCTCGGTCCCCAGCTGGCGGAGCTGTCTCAGTAGGGCATGGAGCCCTTAGGAGTCAGGGCCTCAGTGAAGGAAGTGGGTCAAGAGGAGTGGCCTTGAGGCTGGGTAGCTCAGTTCTACCTCTTTCTCTCTCTCTCTTGATCCACCAAAATGAAGAGTCCCACCTACATGTCACTACGGAGCCACCTGCTGCTTTGCTGTCTCCACGATGAGCCCAGATAAACTCTTGTCCTCTTTAAGTTGCTTCCTGTTGGGTACTTGGTCACAGCAACAAAAGCATGACCTGTCCCCCGAGACCCCCTTCAGACATGAGTGTGCACAAAGCTCCAACAGCAGAAGCTACATTAAACAGAAGCAGAAGGCACAATAACCAAGGAATGCAGAAAGCCCCACGAAGTAATCTGCAGGCAAATACCTCTTATATTCTCTGAGTCTCTCCGCAAACCTCTCAGGACAGGTTAAAACCATGTGTATTAGTAAAACCTTCTCTCTCACTCCCACTAAGGCTTCCAGAAAGTAGAACCAGCAACCTTAATGGCATAAAATACAGTAGGTGGAGAACACACCATGACTTCACAATGCACACGGTCCCTGCCAAAGAAGGCAGGGGAGGTCAACGGCCTTCAGTGACAGGAAGGCTCTTCCAGGTTGTCCCTGAGCTGAAGACACCAAGAAGCCCTTCTTAACATCACAGCAGGCTCCACGTGACAGACAAGAGACAAAATGCTTGCTGTGTCAGAGCATTGTGGGAGTGAGCCAGAGCACACGCCCGCTGCCATGCTACTGTGTAGAGGGATGGTCTGCCCGACGGATCCGCTAACTGTGAATGAGGGCTATCAGAGTAGTGCTTGCAAGGAGCACACAGGATAAGCTGGTCCTTACCTTCTGATGGCAGCGGACACTTTAACATCCCCGCTTGGACAATTTTTATGTGTTTCGCATCCCTCCAAATAGGGACATGTGGAGCTCTGCCAAGCACAAACAGCTTATCTTTCAGATTCCTTTTCACATTCCCTATCCTGTGCAAAATGTCAAAATGTTTCATGGGGGATACTGCAAGCCCAATGCACTTCCTGTCAGAGTACTTCCTCAGGGGTCTTCAGAGTAATTACTTACCCAACAAAGGAAATATGTGAAGAGAGGAAATGTATTTCAGGGCTACTGGAGCAGAATTAAAGGCATACACTAATGAAGGAAGCGTACAGCAAACAGAGCCTTCATGTGCTGTGGGTGGGAGGGTCGGGGGCACACACAACCCGACACAAAACTGGAAATGCCATAGAATATATCCTCAACTGTGTGTAGAATTAGAAAACTGATAACTAAAGGGAGATCACAATAGAGGTCAGATATCACAGCAGAAATAATAATTGCTTAAAAGATTAGATTTGAGCCAGGTGTGATGGACAAGCTTATGGTATCAGTTAATTAGGAGGCTGAGGAAGAAGGATCTCAAGTTCAGAGTCTGCCTGGGCTATACAGTGAACTCAAGGTCAACCTGGACAATTTAGGGAGACCCTGTCTCACAATAAAAAGGGAAAGGGGGTCAGGAGTATAGGTCACTGGCGGTGTGTACTTAGCCTCTGGGAAGCCCAGAGCTCTCTCACCCCAAACAAAAAACTGACATTTGCATAGAATTTTTGAACTTCCAAAAATATGTGTGGCAGATGTAAAGGTGAAAGATTGCCCCCTGCAGTCTCAGGGGTCGCATCCACCGCCACCTGCATGTATCTCAGTACTTTATCGTTTCGTTTTGATTATTTAGGACAGAAACCACCCCCAGAGATGGGAAAACTAGTCTTTATCTCCATTCAACTGACAGGAGAATTTCTGTTCAGCAAAATATCATTTCCGTCTCGTTTGATAATGGAAGGCAGACACAGAACAACCATTACTACCCTGTAAACTTACAACATAACTCTGCTCCAGTTTGAAAACAACTACAAGTGCTGATACATTCTTGGCAAAAATAAAATTAAAAATTAGCACACCCACTGAATGTCAATGTTCTGCGCCTTCCCCCCCGCCCCCACCCCCAATAATATGACTAAGGCTTAGCCTGCGCCATCCGTGCTCCATCTGTTTCTCATTTGAGACTGCGTTGCAGGACCCATGTGGGCTCCCACCACCACCACGCGCTGTGGAGACCAGGGTGTTGGCTTGGCTTCGAGAACTGGCCACATGTGACTGCACTCCTTGTCCTAGTTCCCTCCTCCGGGCCAGTTTGTTGACTCATTCTCCCTGCTTTTCCACTCCTGTCCCACTGGACGGGGGCGGACATCTCAAGTTCTTACTGGGGAAGAGGACGCCCCAGGGGGGATAAATAATGAAGGCCAAGTGCTTCATCTCCAGCTGCAGACAGATGTGACTATAATTAGTCGTCATGTGACAGTGGCCATTGCATGGCTACATGTATGATGAGTTGGTGGGCTCCGAATGTCCGCTGGGACCCATGGTGGACATGACCTAGAGCGATCCATCCCGTGATGGTGAGTCACTGGCCAGGGACAGTTAGGTGAACTCAGGGAGTCCCTACATTCAGACAGAACTCATCCTTCAGTATACTCACACAAGCCTACCTTCCACATCCCCTGCATGCTGTCCTCACTGGCCCATGAGGTCAGACTCTCTCTCTTCCCAACCTGATACCATAGCCATGGAACTCTCGAAGACAATCAACACAAGTCTGGCCACACAGACCTCCCAGTTGTCCTCCAAGAGAGAGCCAACTCTACACAGCCAGGCATGAAGAGATGGCGATGGCAGACCATCTAGCTCCTCCATCTTTGGGAGGTGGCAGTGTGTCCATCCAAGCTTGTTCGCATCCTTCTCTTCTTCTCCCCACTCCTCTCTGTGTCCTCTCCCTCCCCACACACCTCTAGCTTCCTGCCCAGCCTCAGCCCCTGAATGCAGACGTCTATCACCACTCCTTACATCTGACCCCTCAGGTCAAATCCCACCACCTTTCCCAATGGTACCCTCAAAGAAGTCCCTAACAGGGTCACATACGGAATCTGGGAGCTCTTGGGGGAATTCCTGGTGTCTTTCCCTCTGTGACCCAGAGCATGTGCTGCGCATTCTTACATTAACAGAACCATTCCAAGCCCAAGGCCTGGTTTAACTCACAGACACCCTGCAGTTCGGTATAGAATAAAGATTTCCCATCCTCAGGGCTATCTTTCAACACCTGAAGGTCCCACAGATAGCAGCAGCAGAGCAGAAGGGCCTGCTTCTCACACACGTGAATAAGCAGAGGCAATGTCTTATTATCCTTCCGCATTCCGTCGGCTGAGCCTTTAAGGAGCCCTAGTTTGTAGCAAACTGAAAAGGGGAAAGAGAGAAAGCCTAAGTGACTAGGGAAATATTTCAGGAATGATTGACACGTGGCTCAAAATGAGGGTTTCGTGAAGCCAGTGGCTAGAGTACCCCACTGTCTTTCACTGGACAATTAAACATCTTAAATCGCTGCTGATAACATGCCTTTTTCTCCTCTGGAGTAGAGAGGAAGGAGGGGAAGAGAGAGAAACCAACAAGCCTGTGCTGCATCTTATTTCACAACAGGTGATAAAAGGTTTCATTTTCTTATCTGGTAATGCTATTGTCAATTAGTGATCCCACTGTCATCAAATTCATGGATAATTTTTCATTTGTCATACAGCTCGGCTTATACTCTCCTCATTATTAAGGCTTATACTCTCCTCGTTATTAAGGCTTATTTAAATCATGATTATACTTATTAACGTGAGGAAAAATATATACTCATGCGTAGAGTCATAGTGGTTCAGTGTCTAAGTCCAAAGCTTTGTCACTGTCCATCCTGCCAACCTGAAATCCAGCAAGAGTCATGCCTACAAATGAGGACAGATAGAGAGTCACAAATCGTTGTCTGTTCCGTGAGAGACTGAACAGGAGTCCTGACCCTCCTATCCAGAGCGGGGAGAAGAATGTATGTGGAACTCACACCTCGGGGGCCAGTCGCTGCCTCGTGGCACAGGGTCTTTGAAAAGGAAGGCAGAAGTGAATGGCCTTTGTGGATGACAATGGTTGTGGCCCAGGGGGCACCTGCATATCGTTCATGGAGAGAGCAGGACCACAGAACTCCAAGACAGGGCTGTCAAGCCAGAGTCTGGGGTGGCAAATGAGGGCATTCCAACAGGAAGTAGTATGAACCAAATATGGTGATAAGAAATCCCATGGTATGAGAGGCAGAACCCCACAGGACATATCAGTGATGATCTGGGCACATGGGGCGTGTCACTGCCATTCTGATGTGAGCACCCCAATCCAGGATGGGAAATCCTGAGGACAGCAAAGGGGTGCTCTTTTTTGTGAGCTCAAATCTCACCGCGTACAAGTAGGTCTTGTTGGTTCAGGACCTGTTATTCCCAATCCCAGAGATAATACAAAATGTCCTTGCATGTCGCCATCAAGGCTGCTCATTTTGCTTGCCTGCTATGGGGCATGCTGTAGAAAACTGCGTGTTTGGACTAATCCCACACGGCCAAGAGGGAGACCAAATGTTAACAGCCTCACTTGTAAGGCAGTTTTTCAAAGAAACAGAAGAATTTTCCCTCTTTATATGTGACAGCTGCTAAAACTCAAAGCCAGAGGTGTCACCTTGGAAACATCACCGCCTAAGGATAACATCATCTGATTTGTGTCCTTGAAATTGTGCTTGAAAACGCAGACAAAAATGTAAACAGAAAGCGCATGTAATGAGTGCAGCTGCATCACAAACACCTGCACAGACAGTGAACTGGTGTGGCGCTTGACAAGCAGCGGGGGACCCATCTGGAAGATTTCTATGTGATGTGATTCTCGGGCACACGCCAATGTGAGCAACATGGAACCAAAACCTTCCTAAGTATATGGATGATAATGGTTGGTGCACCCCAACTGCTACTGTGTAGACCATAAATGGCACTTGCAAAAGACCTACCTAAAACACTGCACATTTATGGTCACACAAGGAAAATGAGGGAAGAAACCACAGCGGAGAAGCAACTGCCGCCAGTCAGAGCTGTGGTTTTTCGGTGCACCGCTAGGATATTGGTGCTGTGGTTGATGGTGTCATGTGGTACCTGTGGGACTTCCTCAGTCAGCTGAACACTGGTATGGAGAGGTCCTTGCCAGACCAGATGTCCCTCGGAACTCCAGGAGAGAGTAGTCCTCCCAAGACACAAGAAACCCACCCTGACTCTCAGCAGCACCAGGAGGACAAACAGGCAGATTCATCGACAAACGGAACGCTGTGTAACTATAGCACTGTGTTGTGGCATTGGAAAGCCCATCATTTCCAAGGGAAGTTAAGAAAAATATTTACCAGAGCTAAATCATTCATAATTTATTGTGAAAGTAAATATGGACTAGAGTAGCTTTGGAGTCAACGCCTCTGACTCCCACTTTAAACTAGAGCTTACTTGGAAACAGAGCTAAGCCCAGTTTCCTGGTCCTTAACTCAAGTGATTTAAAAAAAACAAAAAAACAAAAAACTGTTTTTGCCCTCTCATGTACATTCTTAAATATTTAAATCCCCAGGCTCTGCTGAAGTTCATTTTAGGAGATCGATAGATAATAACACAACGTGGAAAATAAAAACGCGATGTCGAATTGCCCAGCATTTATGCAGAACATATTAACATCTTGAAGTTTTTGGAGAACCTTTGCTACCACTGTGTGGTCAGCAAATTTAAATCGAATGAATATATCCTGCAAGTGAAGAGGAGATGGGCAGTTGTTCTTTAAAAAGTAAGTTTAGGTCATAAAATGTACCTTGAATATTATTTTAAAAAGCCGATCTTTTCCCCTCCCCTGCTGCACAGCCCGGGGTTGCCAGGTGATGTGTCGCAGGTAATAATTCACTAGTTCTGGCTCTTGGCATGGCTCTGATTGTAGCTGAGGGTTCGCCACAGCTTTCAGTGACTGAGACCCGGAGCAAAGTCCCCTCACCCTGGGCGGGGTCGCACCTGTGGCTAGCATGCTACCCACAAACTGACTGGAGATTCCCATAGACTCAGAGGTCAGGGACACGCCCCCAGTCCCTGCGCTTTCTCTGCAACTTCATCACCATAACTAGTCCACCAAGGGCAGACCCAGAACTGGGCCCTGAGGTCCCCCGGGTCCTAAGATGTGCAGAGCCCTGGGAACTAACAAGTAAGTGGTGGTGAGGGCCGAGGAACCATGTGAGCACGCCTAAAGCCTAAACATGTGAGCTGTGCACTTGAAGGTTACTCAGAGAATGTGCCTAAAGCCAGTGAGCTATACACTTAAAAATTACTCAGAGAGTGAAGTTTTAATAGTGCATGTTTCACTGCAATAACTAAAAAAAAAAAAGGCAGAAGAGGTTTTTTTTCTCAAATTCCCAGAACTCTCCTTAAGGCCTCAATGTTCCGCCAGCGATGCTTACAGCTGGGGATTAGAAAAGTCAGTCTCCTCCCTCCCCCACACAGAGATCCACAAACACACACACACACACACACACACACACACACACACACACACACACACACACACACAGGGCTGCTGGCTCCAGGCCCCTCCTCCCCATCACATCCTGTTAGGGACAGATGCCTCAGCCAGACAGGGCAGCCAAATGCATGGCTGTTGCATAAGTTTGGATTCCCTGAAGAAAACCTTGGTTTTGACCCCTCCTGCCCCCAGGCTCCAGGGCTTGCCGCTCTATCTTCTGCCACATTCTTTCTCGTCCTCAGGTATCCCTTGCCTGTGTCCTTTCAATTCCTCACAGATTATGTAGGAAGGACCTCATGTTCACAGGACAAGACCCAAGATGCACTTTGAAAACAGAAGCAAGCTACAAGGATGCTGTCCAAAAAAAAAGGATGTCTTGTGCCGTCCCACCACACAGCAGGGACAAGAATCTAAGCAGAGGGTCCTGGCATCCAAAAGGCATTTTCTGAGAACCACTTCCTGTGAGGTTTCTGGGAGAGTCCTCACCACGGCTGGTGGCGGCTGGAGTGAAGGAAGCCAGCACAGAGGCATCTGGGTGCTTGCCGAGACCCACCCTACCCATACTGGATATTCTTCCTGCCTCTTCCCCAGCAACTGTCTGTCCTGTAGCAGAAAGGCACAACTATTCAAACAAAACCTCTGGGGCTTCCACGGGAGGATGGTCACTCAGCTCTTACAGGCACATGGGCCTCCGTAGTCCAGCTGTGCGAAGGCAGGAACCAGGAAACACAGAACTCTGTTTAAAGGAACCCAAACCACACAGAGGGGCACAAGCCCTGTCCTGCATCCAAGGGACGGGATCCAGCATTCTGCGGCAGACACACGGGAGGAAGGAAAGGAACAAAGGTCTCCCCAGATCCTCATCTGTACAATAGGTGCTTTAGACACAGATTCTCATGGGACTGTCACCAACAAAAATTTGTGTGATTGCCATGGTGCAGTTGGAGACACTGGGGTTTGGGGATGCTTCCACACAGTTCAGGGCTCCAAGCCCTCAAAAGAATGAGGCCATTAAAGAAGTAACCTGGCAAGCCCATTTCTGTCTACGAGTGAAACCAAAGGAAATCCCACAAACCCCTTGTATGCGCGTACATTGAGTAGGGGGTATCCAGAGTCTTCCCTGGGCTTCCTTCCTTCCCCTGCTCATTTTGTGGCATGGTTTTTTTTGAGATATGGTCTCATTCTGTAGCCCAGGCTGGACAGGAAGTCATTATGCAGCCTTGAATTCATGGCCACCCTCCAGTCTCAGCCTCCAGAGTGTTGAGCTCACAGATGTGCACCACCACACCCAGTCCCTTCCTCTGCTCTTAATTCTTGTCTTTATTTAGACAAAATCACAAAGATATCAACAACCTTGGAGGTGCCCTGCCTCCCCCAGGTCTGCTACTGTATAGGAGGAAAAGGCAAGAAAAGGCTCTGAGCCCGGGGCCCAGTGCGCACGGCGGAAGGAAAGGACAGACAATGTGCTGGGGAAGCACACGCCTGCCAGCCCGCTGCGCTCGTTATACCCCAGCCTGGAATTTCCAGGTCAAGGTCTATGGTTCCCACTGCCCTGATCCACTGCCCTTTCCAGATGCTCCTTTGTGATGCCCTTCCTGCTGAGGCTGAGTGGCCGACTCAGTACTTCGCTGCCAGCACGGCAGAGTCACCCGGCACATCGCCCCTAAGGCGGGATCCTGGCACCGGCCCTGCTGGACCTGGAGAGTGGGCAGGACGCTGAGAGCTGGACATTCCAACGGCAAACCTGAACTTTGGTCAAATAAACCAAACTGCCCCCCAGCAGGCAACTCTGGTTACTGGACCCAGTGCGCCGAGCGAGCATTCCTGGAAAACTTCCACATAGCAGAAAGCATGAAGATTAAACCGTTCTCTCCTCCACGCTCCCTACCCCCCCCCCCGCCGAGGGCAAGCCATTGAAGATAGTGCGAAAGGTCTTTTGTGAACTTAAGGTGGCCTTGACCTCCAGGGATGATGCTATACCCTAAACCCAATACTGTAAAATCAGAAAAATGAATTCAGAAGAGGAAACAGTATACGTATGCACCGTGAGACTGATGAGCATGGGGAAGGACCCTGGTTACATGTCCATCCAGGGCAAGGAGATCGCGGGGAAACCACATCTTTTTGTTCCATCCCGGACACACCTGAGCATGAGCAAGCACTGATCCAGTCACAGGTGCATGTGAACCCCGTCGGAGACAGGCATGGGCGTGAGCAAGTTCTTTCTTACCCATCACCAAAATGGAGTCTGAGTATTTTCTAAATAAAGGAGTGAATGAAAACTTATTTAATGTTTTGTGTGGCAGGACATATCCAATTGTGTCTCATTACAATATTGTGCATTAACAGAAACCTAAACTTCCTGTCGGAAATGGTGTGCTAGCTTACTGAACATTCCTTGTAAAGGAATAAACTAAATAGAGAAGTAAGATTGGATCCTCTATGTTATGGCCAAAGATAGCCAAATTTCTAATTACAGATTTTAAAAAAACTGAAATTAAACAGTTAAATGCTTACTATTGAAAAAAAAAAAAAAAAGTAGGCCAGAAATTCTTTTCTGAGCCAATGCATCTGCGAGTTCAGAGCACCCTACCCCGTCGCTCTTTGGCGGGCTCCGTGGCTCGGCAGCTGTGTTCCCAGTTGTCCAGAATGAGATGAGGTCTCCACAGAGTGCTGAGGTTGGGACCTCCCCAGCCCTGGCCAGGTCTTCCACCCGCCCTACAGGAGTGCGGGTTTAGCTGGTCCTAAAGTCAAAGTCTACTGATGCTGGCCCTTCTTCAAACAGTCAGAGCTCTGAAAAGTAACAAGCTTTGCCCATGCTCATCCTCACCTCTGAGAAGCAGGCTCACGCCTTCCATTCCCACAGCGACCTAGCAATCTCAGCCGCAGCGACTTCAACTGATGCCACTCATGGCTTAAGAACGCCAGCTGCAATCCCATATGTGATTCTTCCAACCCTTCCATGTTAATCAAAGCTCCTTCCCTCCTACCTCCCCATCCCCTCCCCGCTTCTTCCTTCTCTCCTTTCCCCTAGCTCTCAGAGGCTGACAGATCATCACCCTTCTGGCCTAGTCAGGCAACAGGGCTACAGTCCCTGCATCCCCTGAGCCCCATGAGTTCAGGGGAGCAAGGCGTCTTGGCATTCCCCATGTCTTGCTACACTTTTTCCATCATCTCCCTTGTGTTTTAATACTTGTCTTCCCTTCTTCACCTGTTGCTAGGTAACCAGTGTGTGTTTTAATGCTGGCCGGGCTCAGCATGCCTTAGAGCTCAGGAAGGTGCTGGCCTTCGGGGCATGGTCTCCTGTCATTGACTGTGACCACTCAGGAAGGTGCTGGGCTTCGGGGCATGGTCTCCCTGTCATTGACTGTGACCACTCAGGAAGGTGCTGGGCTTCGGGGCATGGTCTCCCTGTCATTGACTGTGACCACTCAGGAAGGTGCTGGGCTTCGGGGCATGGTCTCCCTGTCATTGACTGTGACCACTCAGGAAGGTGCTGGGCTTTGGGGCATGGTCTCCCTGTCATTGACTGTGACTGTGTCTTCTCATTTCCTTCTTAGAGCTCACCTGTGTGTCCCAAATGCTTCAAGTTCAAATGTCATCATCCGGAAAGGAAGGAAGCATTACCTCATGTCTACTCAGCAAGGTGAGGAACGGTGCAAAGAAGACACACGGGGGGTTGAAGAAAAGCACAGAAGTGATAAAGGAGGCAGCCAACCGCAATGAAAAGGTGATTTATTACCCGTGTTTAGATGTCCCAAATCTCCCCCAAACGCAGACCAAGTCAGAAAAGGCTGAGAGTCTCTTCTCAACAGTTAAGAATATCAGGGGAGTGACAGGCCTAAATATCCCTAACAGAAGTTGCGCACAGTTCTAGCCCAAGTTCCCAGCTCCGACTTCCAGAACATTTTAAGTTTAGAACCTTTAATGCAGCAGAAACTCACCACACTCCACACAGAAGTACCACCCTAAGTCAGGTGAGAATCTAGGCACCACTGTGAATGGGGGCGGGGGGGTTCTTGCATGACAAGGAAAACAACTTAACTCAAGTAACTACAGCCCTGTGACCCTGGCTTTCAGGAAGGAAATCTCCTTCCTCCGTGCAAGTCTCACATCCTTGAGCACCCTACCAGGGCATGTGAGGACTCAAGCAGGCGATGTGTGCTCCTGAAGCACTCTGTGAGCTGAAAGCTGGGGCTTCAGGAACTGCTGAAGGGACAACAGGACTAACTTCCATGACCACCTCAGCAAGAGCGTGCTTTTGTTCTCAGAGGAGCGATGTTGAAGGAACATGGGTTCTATTACACTCAGGGCCTAGAAAGGCCTCCCGCTCAATCGTTTGCCAGCATTGTCCCTGACAGGCCCGTGTGGCCACCTCGGGGAGACCAACAGCAGGGGGATGGCTTCCAGTAGTGAATGCTTCTAACGAGGTTACAGAGCCCAGCAGCCCGAAGGCTGTGCATAACCCAGAGAGTGAAGTCATGCGCCAGGGGAAATTCTCCACACAGCAAGATTGCTAGGGTGATAAAGAGTTGAAAGCTATTCCCCACCTCAGCGATTTCAGCAGCACAGCCCCGGAATGAGCTGACGCCCTATAGCATCCACCCAGCACCGTGCCCAGCAAGGCCAGGTCATCTGCCAGGCCAACTTTCTCTGCACTGTGACAAGAACAGATGTGCCACAACAGGCCAGGAGAAGCTTGTGAAAAAAAAGAAAGAAAAGGTGTTCAGCTCTGGGCCAGACTGACAGAAGGTTGGCCCAGCCTGATTTGTGTGAGAAAATTTGGGTCAGCCAAAAGGTGGTGGCCAAAAGACAGATACAGATACATAAGGCCCCAGGCAGCACAGACCCAGGCTGGCCTCTGGCTGACGGGGGACAAACCGCTGTAAAGGACAGTCCTAGGACAGATAGCTGACCAAAGAAGTTGACTGTCTAACAGGTGTGACATTGTTACAATGTTAAAGTTGCTGAACTCAATAAACATATCACACAGTATGTCAAAGAACATTCCACACTTCAGGTCTAATGCTGAGCAGCCCAGGGGCCCACAGGGATAACTTTGCAAACCTGCTCTCTCAGGATTCTGCAAAATTCATAACTCTTAGGGGCCAGGGGGGTCACAAAATATAAATGATTGGAGAATCGAGTGGAAAAGTGGGGGGACATGGAGTTTATTTTCATAATCCCTGAAATTTTTTTTAAGAAAACTAACTGATTTTTTATTTAAAAGCTCTTTTTAAAGGAAGATGTAGACTAGTACACAGTGGTGGCTGATGCATGGAATCCCAGCACTCAGGAGACAGAGGCAGGAGAATCAGCTAAGATTGAGGCCAGCATTGACTACAGGGTGAGTTCAAGGCTGTCTGTTGAAGAAAACAAACAATGAAAGAAAAAAAAATTTTAGAGCAAGCAAATAAACACAAATCAGCCAGACAGGTCTCATAAATATTAATTAATTAATGTAAAGAAATAATTGAAAACTGGAAAGGAAGGTCGGGGTATGAAAAGGGCACCAGGCAGTGGAGTTACATCCTGCCAGACTTCAGCAGCTGGGAAGCAGGGGTGAGGCAGCCTTTCTGAGCAGATAGAATGAGCTACAAAGGCCACTCCACTCTCAGCCAGCACAGGGGTGCTGAGCAGAGCACAAATAACATAATGTGCCCTTAGAGAGGATTTCCGGTTACCCAGTGTGCTCCGCGCTTCCCCACCACCCACCCTGGCCACGGGAGTTCCATCTGAAGTCCAGGGAGCCCATGGAGAGAGGCACCGAGGCTGCCTGGGAGCCTCTGGGGAAGGCAGAGGGAGAACCTGGTTAGAAAGGCTTCAGTGGGGGCCCAAGGATCCCCTGTAGAGCTCAAAGAGGGGTGTACCATAGCCTCTCCTCTTTCTACCATGTTGTCAGCAGAGCACCCCGCTCTGCAGGGTTAGGATATAGAAAAAGGGGAAACCCTCAAAGGCATTTCTCTGCCCCGCAACCTACTGCTGTTTGCTGTCTCTCTTTAGGGGATCCTACTCATCCATAAGTCCCCAAGCCCCCCAAAAACCACCTGGGCCACAATCTCTAGGTTAAGAAGCATGCAGAGAGAACAAGGTTTCCAGGGGGCTATATCTCCCACAGTTTAACCACATACCTGTGGACTGGGGGCCTCGGGGGTGTGGGAGGTGGCTGGACACACACACAGACACAGACACACAGATACAGACAGACCAACAGACACACACACACACACACACACACACACACACACACACCCATCATCTGACATTAGGTGGTATATTCAGTGTCTCAGAGAGAGAGAGAGAGAGAGAGAGAGAGAGAGAGAGAGAGAGAGAGAGAGAGAGAAGAAAGAAAAGGGGCTTGAGCTGTGAACCGTCTGAGCAATGAAGACAGACTAGATATCTGTCCTTTCTTCCTCTCGGCACAAGAACAAGACAGGAGAGAAAGTGGGTGTGAAGTTGGCCAGGCCCCACCTTCTAGTTCTGAGGTCAGAATGACCAACTGTTTGACATGACCCCATCCATGTCCATCAGCCCTGCACAGATGTGGGTCTTCTCTGTAATGACGGTCATAGGAAGCGACCTGGGTCGGGGCTCCAGAAACTCATCCAACAAGGGAACACGACTGTCAGATACACAGGATGCTGGGGATGGGCTTAAAACACCGCCGGTGCTGTATCTCCCCATTTCTCAACAGGCTGGAGCGTCTATGAGTTTGAAGACCCAGAGGCCATACGTTTGGGACCTGGTCAGCTCAGATTCTGTGTTTAGAAATAGTCTATTACAATGGTATTCATTAATTACCTGTTCACCTAGTTTTTCAATAAGCATAAAGGAGCACAGAGGAGACGCTCTTGTGCTTGCGCTTTGGGTAGAAACTACAAAGGTCCAGCAGTGACAAAGGCAGCGTGCCTCCACTTACCCAGATGTCACATCGATACATGCACATCACGGAAGGAAAGTTGGGGTCCTCTCAGATTTAAATCACTGAAAATAAGGGGGTTTGGGAGTACACCTCAACCTACATGTAGTGACGCTGCCTGAGGTATACCCTGACACTTGGCTCACGGAAGCGGCCTTGGGCCTGGGCTAGGAGATCTGACTGCATTCCACAGTTTGCTGTGAGCAAGTCACCGGCTCTCAGTCCCTGCCCAGTTAAACGGGGCGACATCATCCCACAGGCTGAGTTGCTGAGCTATATGGTGATATTTTATTTGTATTAAAATATTATTTGTATGTTAATAAATAAAGTTGCCCGGGGGTCAGAGCTATTAGCAAGCCATAGGAAAGCAGGGCAGTGGTAGCGTACGCTTGTAATTCCAGCACTTGGTAGGCAGAGCTGGGTAAGTCTCTGTGTGTTCAGGGATACAGCCATTATTGGATACACATGCTTTTAATCTTAATACCAATCATGGAAAACCTGGAGGCCTATACAGACAGGCTGTGAGGAGGCGGTCATGTGGTTGGGTTTACAACCAATGAGAAGGCAGGACAGGAACTCTATATAAAGACTTTAACACAGGGGTAGCTCTGGTTCGGAGAGGTAGGACCACCGCAGGAGGAAGGGTAAGGTTTTAGCTCTTAGCTCTGACCTCTTGGCTTTCTTCTTTGCATTGGTTCTGTGTTTATTATTTAATAAGAAGGTTGGATACATCTACAGAGCTGCTTTGTGAATGCGGAAGCATGGGGCAGAGGTGACCCTCCACTTCCCTTCCCTCTCTCCTGGAGCATCACCGTGGTTACGTTGAAGGGCAGTGAGGAGAGCAAAAGACAAAGATTATCTGTGGCCCAAAGGTCATGTGGTGGTAGCGGTGGATGAGCTCTTGGGAGTCTGCAAGTTCAACCACCCCCATCGCCCAGCAACTGAAAGGAATGGCCACAAAGCAGTGACCACACCAAGGTCAAAAGCAGGCAGATGTGAGAGGTTAGGGCAGGTCGGCAAATGATGGCAGCATGCAGAGCTAGCATCCATGGCGTTCTTTTTAAAATGGGGGGAAAACACACAAGAAATATGTGCACCTCTATAAAATGCAGTGCCTACATGTACATGTACATACGAGTGTGGGGTGTGAATAAAATTAATCAAGAAAAATGCTAAGCATTATTTAGCTCTAAATATCTTCAAGAAGATATGGATGCCTTCTCTTTCTGGGTGACCTGAAGTATCTAATTTACTCCAGTTATTTCCATTTTTATGCTAGGGTTTTCATAAAAGCATTCAGCAGATGGCATGCTTATCCGTGTAAAAAAAAAAAAAAACAAAAAACAAAAAACAAACTCCTGGAACTAAGACTGGTTTATCTCCAGGTGGCAGGACACAGCATTAAAACACAAAAACCAATCCCTTTCCAAGGCACCAGCAGTGAAAAATGGAGTTTGAAATGAAAAGGCCAAACACAGTGCCATTTACATTTATAACACCAAAAGTGAAATACTTAGTATGTATAGAGATGTGTGAGGAAAGATATCAAACTCTGAATAGGAATCAGGTAACTAAGTTTTAATGGAGACTCAAAATCTCCACCATGAGATAAAGATGGGTTTTTAGAACTAGATGTTCACATGCAAAAAAAAAAATCAAAAAACAAATATATATGCCAGCCGTGATCCTGCAAGCCTACACTTAATACTTGAGAGTCAGAGTCAGGAAGATTTCTAGTCTAAGGCTAGTCTGGGCTATGCAGCAAGACCCTGTCTCAAAAGACAAGCAAACAAATTTGAAAACCTAGACATAGACTTTGTTTCTTTTATAAAAATTATCTCAAAGTAAGTCATAGATCAAAATGTAAAATGCAGAATCACAAAGTTCCTGGAGGAAAACATAGAAAGCTTTGAGCTTCGTGATAGTCTTATACAACACCAGACACATGCTGGATGAAACTAAGTATTGCTCTGCTGGACTTCACCACAACTGAAACTTCTGCCCAACAAACCACACTGCTAAGAGAAGGAAAAGAGAAGCCACAGGCTGGGAGAAAACACCTGTAACAGTGGGTAAAACATGACAGCTGCCAATTATATATTCTTAAAAAAATTATTCAATTAAAGCAATGAATGGGCCAAAGACCTCAGCAGGTACCTCACTAGACAAGACACAGAGACAAAGAACACACACAGGACACAATGTTTTACACCACACACAGGCAGGGAAATGAAAAGCAAGCCAATGAGATTCCAGGATGCACCAATTACAACGGTTAAAGTCAAGAACACTGACATGATCAAATGTTGGCTATGGCGTGGAGCCACAGGAATGCGCACCCATTTCTAGTGGGAACACAGAAGCCATGCAACCGTCTAGGAGGGCACATTAGCAAAATCTTACCAAACTAATCATACTCTTGCCATATGATCTAGCCATCATGTATCTATGTATTGATCCTGATGAGTCTCAAGCATAGCCACACAAACATTTTATAGCAGTCACATTTTGGGATCAATTAAAACACCCTTCAATAGGAGAACTGTAGTTCATCCTGAAAATGGAATACTATTCAGCATTAGAAATAACTAGTCTCTCGGTCCATTTGAAAAAAACCAACCTGAAGGGACCTTAATGTAGACAGCAAAGAGAAAAGGCCAAGCTGCAAAGGCTGCACAGGTGTGTGCTTTCCGACAACATGACTCTGCGGAGAAAGAAGCACTGTGGGTCCAGTCAGATGATGGGCATCGCTGGGAATGAGTCGGGGGATGGAGAAGCACAGCACAGAGTGTTGAGGGCAGAGGACCTGTTTGGGGCAGTACTGTGTACGAATGCCACTTTACATGCATCCAAAGCCATCACACGAACCCTCCCATCAACATGGACTCTGGGCTGAGGATGCTGGCGGCCTGTGGGAGGAATTCTGATGTGCTACTTGCCATGCACAACATGTCCTATAACAAATGAACCACTCCAGGGATGTTGTTGTTGGGGGGGGCGTGTCTAAGCTCGAGTAGAGGCAGAGGGAAAATTAGGACAGTCCTCTCTGCTCTCTGTAACCAAAGCCACTTTAAAGACAGGTCTTTAAAGAAGATGGCTGTGCGTGTACAACCCTGAGTTAGGAAACAGCAGCATGAGGCTTCACCAAACACCTGCTTTCATGGCTGTCTCAATATTTTGCCACTGTCCTGCTAGCAGGTGCTTGCAGAGTTCCTGCAGATGCTTATGGGCCTCCCCCAGGCTCTGAACACCACATCTAAGTCTCAAGACTGCCGGATGCCTTTCTCTGCTGGGGCTCTACCATACCCAGAGCATTTTTTTACCCAGGCTATTTCTACATATGTACTGGGAAAGAGCCCCCAGAACATACTCAGTAGCTAATTTTTCAGTACCAATCATCAGTACCTACCAACGTATCCTGGTAGGTACGTGAATATTGTGAATACATGCAGAAAAATGTCCAAAAGTATCTGATCATGCACTGGTACTCCACCAAAACAGACGAGAGCCATGAAGATCCAGTTATCATCCCACTGTTACCTGTCCTGATTCTGTGACCCTGTGTGAAACCCACACAAATCACTAAGAACCCTACAGTGTGCAGACACTGAGTGTCAGGTTTGGGATGGAGGCCATGAGCTGGTGGCCTGTGGGAGGAATTCTGATGTGCTATTTGTCATGCACCACATTCTAAACTTTTTTTTTTTAAGAAGATTTTACTATTGAAACCTCAGACTTCTGGTTTCCTTCCAGACTGTCAAAAGCAGAGCGTGACAGGCTCCCTCTCCCAGACCACGGTTCTCTCACAGCGCTCACAGGACTCACTGCCATATCCACCAGGCCAATTATCTGGGGCTACAGCTGAGATTCTCAACTGCCGATCTTAACCTACTGGAATTTGCATTCCCATAAACTCAACATAGATTATGGGAATGTTCTTCTGGAGACACGGTCCTGACCACGGAGGTGCTCCTCTGGGTATTTACGTCCTAACTCTGCACTATCCATGTTAACACGTCCCCTTTCATAGGCCTCTTCCATAAAACGGCATATAACCAAACATCACATAAGAAAAACCTCCTAGTGACAACAACCTTTCTACATTCCCCATCATTTTGTCCAATCCGTCTTCCCCGGAAATCTCGGATGACACATCTCATCTCTGCAGCATGTCTTTTTGTCACAGTTTTCAAATCAGTTGGTATCTCTCTAGGCAAAACACAAATAACATGGCAGACAGAGCGACGGTAAGGCTCCCAAGTAGCTCATCCAGAGGCCTGGCGCCTGTGCTCTGCTCTCCAGCCCCTGCAGCAGCCTGTTCCTTTCAGCTCCGGGTGGATCCAGCTTTCCATGCACAGCTGACCCTGAGAAGATATTGGCTTTCCCTCCCACACGCCTTCCTTGACCCAAGTCTTGCACATTGAGGGAGTTAAAGTTCACCCTCACTCAACCTAGCAATTTCATTTCCCTCAGATTTCTCAATATCCACTTGGCTGTGTTTCCTCCTCAATTCCCATGTCATCTTTTACAATTATTGGGTAACCTCCCCTAGCATTATGGTAGCTGATGGAAACTTTCTAATTCTCTCATATTTTGCCTGTTGCTTTTTCTCCCCCTTTTTTTTTTTTTTTTTGGTTTTTTGAGACAGGGTTTCTCTGTGTAGCTTTGCGCCTTTCCTGGAACTCGCTTTGGAGACCAGGCTGGCCTCGAACTCACAAAGATCCGCCTGGCTCTGCCTCCCGAGTGCTGGGATTAAAGGCGTGCGCCACCACCGCCCGGCCTTCTCCCCCTTTTAAAACTAACACAAATGGAACTCAAAGTTTCTCATTTCCAGCCGCCTTCCCTGAGAAGTACATATGTCAAAAGATTTAAAAATATTGTCTCCATGGGTTTGAAGAGGTAGCTCAATGCTTAAGAGCACTGGCTGCTCTTCCAGGGGACCTGGGTTCAATTCCCAGCACCCACATGGCAGCTCACAGCTGTATGTAACTCCAGTTCGAGGGGATCCAACACACAGACGTACATGCAGGCAAAACACCGATGCACATAAAATAAAAATAACAAATCATTAAAAGATATATTATCCCCAGTACACCAGATTTTCAAAGAAATACTTCTGATTCGCAGAGGAGGTATATAAAGTTTGGTACAGTGAAAACTAAGTTTATATTAGGTTAAAAACTTTTTACCAAGACAGAACCACATTAGAAGCACTTCCTGGGTCCTTCCCCTTCCTTCTGATCCCATCCCCACTGTGTTTGAGACCTTGATCCCCACTTCATTAGTGGTTCCCTTCTCTTTTTTCTCTTGCCATTTCTGCTTCAATTTTTTTTTTATGGCCTGAATTCTGAAAAATACCTGAATAACCACAATTTGGAAGCCTTAGACTTTAGATAATGTTTTAGAGTCCCTGAAATAAGTTTTTAAAGATTCTTATTGACATTGCTGTTGTGGTGGTGGTGATGATGATGATGATGATGACAATGATGATGATGAAGATAATGATGACGAGACAAGGTCTCACTACACAGCCCTGGATGGAACTCACTACATAGCTATGTAGATAAGTAGACCTGGCTGGCTCCTGCCCTTCTCAAACCAGTGGCTTCGAACTCACATTCTACTACTTTCGTAGCAAAGGCAAAGCTTCTGTTCACTGACAAGCCACAAGAACCGTCCCAAGTCTCCTGGACACAGGGTAGTCAAAGGGATGAAGGGGCCAGCATTTTGTGTATAGGGCAGGGAAACGGTCCTTCTGCCAAACTGCAGTTGTGCTCTCCACCTCTCCGATGGCGTATCCGCTTTCCGAACTGTTTCTCTTCATTCCCCTTTCATGCCCTATCAGAAAGCATTTCCACCTCCCCAGTTTTTAACCTGTTTTCTTCTGTTACCGTCTTTGGAATGACCTCTCCATGTCCCCCTTGTGGGGTTCTCAGTCTATATTCACTGTATCTCGGCCTGGGTCTCCTCCTATTTGTACCATTTTAAAAACGGCACCACGATGGGTGGACAGTTCAGCCTTTGCTTCTTGCTCCTGTGTGCTATCCCTAACAGCTCCATTGTGTGGTGCCCAGTGAAGGGCTCAGGCTGCCAGTATCGCTCCAACCCCATACAAAGTGCTTAGAGTCAGGCTACACCTGCCTCAGCATTCTCAGTGTCTGTAAAGCCACCAGATACTTTCTGTACTTGTGGCATCTACCGGAACCATCTTTCCTATAATCCACCACACACCTCTGACCTCAAAGAGCTGTGTCTTCACTGAGCCTGACAGACACTTGGATCAACAGCCCCTGCTCCCCACAGGAAGCAGGGTCTACTGGCACTTAATCCTCCTTCACCCCCTCCTCCCTCTGTGCTGGACCTGGCATTCCCCCTTCCCACATGGGCTCCATTTTTTGAATTCACATCATGCCAGACTAGGCATCGAGACATTTAAACAGTGTTTCTGGGCAGATCTCAAGTCCCTCGAAAGCAGCGATGCGCCCTGGGCCTCAGCTCAGCATTGCCTTTCCTCCATTGTACACCTTCTTCTCGAGTATGAGGACCACACACACCTACAGGTTAAGGAGGAACCCAAAACAGGCAGGATTCTTCCTCGGCATGCCTTTTCTTGCAGGGCAAACCTCCCCAGGGTAAAAAAGCTGGCCACCCAGAAGCGCTTAGCGTGACCCCCACCCAATGGTTTCTCCAACCCCAGAATTCATATTTTTTATTGTAGTGTGATCAGCCAACACTCTAGCCAGTTCCCGATCACACTATTCTCTTTTGTTCCCAACATGCTTTGCACTATGGCTCGGTGACCCTCCTTTTGAGTGGCTTTGTCTTCCAGGGCAGACACCAGGAGGGCCAACTGCTCTGTGGAGTCACCCTGCCTGCCAGGGTCCCAGAAGAAAGCTTCCCCAGCCCCACTGCACTAACTTACTTTCCAAAAACACCCAGCATTTATTTGCACATGGCTTGAGCCCTTGATCTCTTTTCCTGGTTTCCCTTTCTTGCCTCCTTTTCGTCACTACTGGCAATGTTTCTGCTCTGGTGGACCCAGCTCTTATTTCTAAATCCAATATGAAAAGCAGGGGTACAAGAGACATAGAGAACACTGTGTTTTTTTATGGTTCATTTTTAAAAGAATTGAAACACCATGTGTTAATGTGTCCAATGAACCCACAGGGTGTAACGAGCCACTTCATGTATGACATGTTTATCCCATCCCATGGTATCTAGAACATCGAGATCTTAGACACAACAAAAATTCTCCTCTGATGCCTACTACATCGCACTGGCCAACTACAGACTTCATATAAAGGTCAAAAGTGAAATGCCACTAGGAGTTCCCTCAAAAATCTTAAAATAAAAGTCACATTCCAAAGTCCCTAATTCTCATGAATCCATCACAAAGTGCCCATTATGCTATTGAGAATGAAAACAATTATACGCTTGTATCGCAAGGGAAAGCATTCTAAAAATGAGCTACATAGAACCTTCAGGTTCTTGTTCACAACGTGAGTTAGCTTTGGCTTGGCTGTGCTGCATGGCACAGACTTGGTGCATCACACCTCCGTGAGCAGACCCACTCTTGCCGCAGCTCCACTCCAGCCTCTGCAAAACTTTCTAGAAAGAAGGTGGCCCCTGAGCCTTGCTGTTCTCCCAGAAAGCCGCTCACATCTCAGTCTTCGCCATGACAGAGCCCACAGGGACATTCCTGTCAATTTTCCTTCTTTGTCGGGACCCACAGTCTTTTCTGTGCTCTTTCTTAATAAATTCACTTGACAGTTGTCTTTATCCCATCCTCCATGTGTTCGGGGTCTACATTCATTAATTATCTATTTCTACCGCCCTGCTAGGTGTTTGCCAAAGGGAACTCAACTCTCTTGAATTGATAAAGCAGAGAGAGAAGGGCTCTCTCCCCACCCCAAACAGGGTGTGTGTGTGAGTGTGTGTGTATGGGGTTTGGGGGGGGCGGGTCTATGTATGTGGGGGGGGGGTGTGTGTGCTCATGTGTGCCTGCATACATGCCCTGCCAGGACGCATGTGCGAAGCGCAGGGAGAGCCTCAGGTGTGGATCCCTAGGGACCATTCATTTTATTCTCTTTTTTCTTTTGGTTTTTTAGGTTTTTTGAGACAGGGTTTCTCTGTGTAGTTTTGATGTCTGTCCTGGATCTCACTCTGTAGACCAGGATGGAATTGAACTCACAGAGATCCGCCTGGCTATGCCTCCCAAGTGCTGGGATTAAAGGCATGTACCACTGCTGCCAGACCTCACCTTATTCTTTGAGACAGGGTCTCACTGGGACTGGAGCTTATCCCTTAGGCTAAACTAACTGGCCAGCAAACCCCAGCACTCAGCTTGTCTCGGCCTCCCAGAACTGGAATATAGGTGTGCACCACCAAGCCCAGCTCTTCTATGTGAGTGCTGAACACTGAACTCAGGACCCATTGAACTGGGCTCCCAATTCCACTCCATCCCTTACAGTACTGAGAATTCGCCCTGAGTCGTAGCCCCCTTCCACGTGTCCCAATTTTTCTTAAACCCTTGAACATTAAAAACAATTCAACAGCTCTCAGCTTTTCCTGTGAATTGAACATCCTTCACCCAACATCAGCATCATCTCTGACAGGACAGCTGGCCTGTGCAGCCACCAAATACGTGAGATGCTCTCTGCCAGCTCCTTCTCTTGGGAGAACAGCTGTAAGAAGAAGCAACATTGCTGCGTGGTGAGGAGACTGTAGGAAGGGTCACCTCATCCCCCACAGCTGGGATTCTATTCTGACTTCCCAAAACAAAAATGTGAGAAAGAGAGACTGACTGAGCCTTTCTCAACATCCCAAAACGTGTTTGTCAAACCCAAGCAAATCCAGTGATGGGGTTTCAAGAGTTAATCCTCTAGCCCCTCTGAATGACAGCGGGGGGGGGGGGGGGGACACACACCCAGGTTTATGGGAGACACAACCAGCTCCATCTCCAGAAACCTAGGTGAAGGGTGTGAGTGCTGCTGAGATACTCAACCACTGGTTACCCAGAAAAGGGGGCTAGAGAAACCGAGAATTCTGCCATGTGAGATCATATAGAAGGATCTCAATTTTATTTTTAACTCTGAAGTTGGGTGTGATGGCCCATGCCTGTAATCCCAATTCTTGGAAGGTTTAGGCAGGAGGATCAGGAGTTCAAGGTCATTCTCAGCCACCTATCAAATTCAGGACCAGCCTAGGCTATGTGAGACTATGTCTCAAAAAAAAAAAAGGAAAAACCTACAAATTACATAGTCAAGAACACTCACTGATCAAGAGTTGGGTGCCTGAGGACCAGTGAGATGGTTCAGTAAGTAAAGGCTTTTGTCACCAAGCTTGATGACCTGAGTGCAGTCCCTAGTTCCTATATAACAAAGAGAAAGGACCAACCCCTACTAGCAGTATATGGACCTCCATATGCACACTGTGACATACACACACACACACACACACACACACAAATAAACAAACAAGGAAATAAGTAAATAAATAAAACGTTCAAAAACAAAAATTTAATACACACACAAAAATAAACAAGTAAATAAATAAAATGTTCAAAAACAAGAATTTAATTCATATACACACACACAAATAAATAAACAAATAAATAAATAAATAAAATGTTCAAAAATAAGAATTTAAAGATTTGGGTTCCTTGATCTATCTGGGCATATTGACTTCCTTGATTAGAAAGGAAGCCTCCCCATTCTGGAACAAACTCACATACTCATAGTAACTCACACAGCCACAGAACTTACACAAAATGGGAGATTCTTGTTCCTCGGGCTACGTGGTCTGCCAGCCTGTCAGGAACATCACTCCCCCTCACACGCCATCGAACATCTGCAGCCAGCTGCCTTGCCCTTCGCCTCCTCAGAAGCCGGCTCTGTGGGAACTTCCTTCCAAGGTCTCTGCTATCTACACTCCATCCCACTCCCCAGCCACCTGCTCCATTCTGACCTCATCCATGTGCACCTGAAGGACAGCAGCCACCTTTAATGATTTTCCAGGCCGCAGCCCTTGCCTGGCCATGCGGCTCCCGGGTCACCGTCCTGCTCTCTTATTCAAGGATGGACCTCACCATCACAGATCACCATGACACGGTTTCCAGTGCACACAGCTGGGACATTGGCACCCCGCCCCCTCCTGGCATCATCTCCTCCATGCCAGAGAAATGGAGTAATGTAGGCCAGCAGGTTTTAACTTCAACAGCTGTTTTTATATTCTACATTTGAGGGGTTTTTTTTCTTGTTTAATAGTAATGACTATTCAGCCCAAAAGTAAAATGTAAACACCAATAACATAGAGAGATGGGAATGTATACATCCAAGCCATGATACCACCTTACTCAGAACTAGCAGGAAAGATGCACAGGAAGGCCACATCTGGACAGTGCATAGGTACACACACACACACACACACACACACACACACACGCATGCATGCATGAATTCTACCATACACAACAGCACACACATACACCAATACACACATCCATACAGTATGGTGGGACTATGCTTGGGATCCTCTAGACCCAGATCATAGATGCAGGCAGCCTTTGATTGCTTGTTCTCTCTCTCTCTCTCTCTCTCTCTCTCTCTCTCTCTCTCTCTCTCTCTCTCTGTGTGTGTGTGTGTGTGTGTGTGTGTGTGTGTGTGTGTGTGTGTGTGTCTTTGTGTGTGTCTGTGTATCTGTGTGTGTCTGTGTGTGTGTGTCTGTGTGTGTGTGTATGTGTATGCTAGAAGACAAGCACGCATGTGTAGGCCCATGTAACTGTATTCTTGATGGGCATGTGAAGCGAGAGCCATAACCCACAGTGAGCCCCTGCAGCTTCCAAATTATGCTTGCTGACTTCAGAAATCCCAGAGGATTAGCATCTTCAGGAAGCTGCAGGGGTGTTTGTCTTGAAACGTCAACACAACACGCCAACGGTAGTCTTCAGTCCCCACCAGAGTAGAAATCTGCTCCAGACCCTCGAGCCATCGTCTTCATCAGTTTTAAGAACCATGGGGGGAGGGGCATATTATCAATGAGCATAAATTTCCCAGCACAGGATGGAACTGGACTCTTCGATCAGCTTCATCACAGAGGGCCCAAAAATTCCTCCCCTCAGAAGTGACTCTGATTTTCAGATTTCCAGATTTAGAAATACTTGCATGTACCTAACAACTATCTTGAAGACAGAACCAAAGTCTAAATGAATAAAAGTTCTGTCCATACAAAATGAAGGCCGTTTTATGCAATAATGTCATAATTCTGTACACAAAACAGAAGTCCCATGGTGTGACATTTTTCACTTACGGCACCAAGCTGGCCTGCACAAAGTTTCGGGTTTTTTTTGTTTTTTTTTTTTTTTTTTTTTTGGTTTTTCGAGACAGGGTTTCTCTGTGTAGCTTTGCGCCTTTCCTGGAACTCACTTGGTAGTCCAGGCTGGCCTCGAACTCACAGAGATCCACCTGGCTCTGCCTCCCGAGTGCTGGGATTAAAGGCGTGCGCCACCACCGCCCGGCCTAGTTTCGGGTTTTAAAGTACTTAGATCTCAGATTTTTGTATTGGGCATATTCAACCTATAGTAACATAGAGTAATATATAGCGGCCACTGAGCTAAGCTGTCATACAGCCAGTTATATGAACCAGTTTGGCTGGACCATGGGTCACCCAGTGATTCTGCTGTGTGTGAGCCAGCAGGAGGCATACTCCCTCCCCACTCATTGGCTGGAGGGTCTATGAAGAACAGAAAGGTAGAAAAAAAAATGGAATTATACCTTCCTCCATGACCCTGGGCTTGAGACCTTCGGGAACAGGCTAGACTCTACCCCTCTAGCAGCCCGTGGGACTCAATGAAGCCCATAGAGTGTGAGCCAACATCTGGTGACCCTTCCCCTCCTGCTGGTTCTCCATGGTAAACCCAAGTGACAGCACACCCGTTCCTTTCCTAGGACGATGCAGACCCTCTGGGAACAGAACTCAACTTGGCTTTGCCCTGAACTCTCCCTGGGGGTGGGCGTGGGGGTGGCATCTAACTTCCATGTGTATGAGAGAAGCATCTGGACAAGCGTGGAAGGCAAGAGTGGCCTGGACACGAGGACGCTCCATGGCTTGGGAGGATGAAGAGCTCAGTCGGACGCTGACCCTAAACTGGAGGTAACAAGCCCACAGCAGGGGGAGATGGGTGTGACCTGAAAACAGAGAGCAGGGGGCACTTAAGCAAGGCCTGGGAAGCCTCTCTGATTTATTCTTATGAGGACACTTGACTACCTAAAGCTCTAGGGCAGGGGGCTGGCTGGAGGCCAGGAAATGAGCAGGAGATGACACAGAGGCTCCACCTGGACAGCCCAGCTGGCTAGCTAGCCTCGGAGTCTGCAGGGAGAGCGGCTGCCTTGGGATGGGATAAAAGACAGGGAAGGTCAAGGGTGGAGGTACCTGGGATCAGGGAGAAGCCCAGTCATCCCAGGACACCCATCCTGGGAAGAGGAGGGGCGGCAAGACAGGGGAAGGGAACTAGACTGGAGGGAGACAGAAAAGTAAGCCAGAAAGTCAGCCAGCACGGGAAGGCCACAGGGACAGAGACCCTCGGGTGTCTAAGAATGCTACACAGGCCAGGCTCCCTGGGGGCACGGAGGATGGCTCTCTAGGTACAGCCCTGAAGTCCTACAGCCTCTGGGTGCTGCAGGGGAGCAGAGCATTCAGTGAGGCACCATGCATGCACAGCACCCAAGCACAGGCAGAAGACGACGGGGGTGGGGGTGGGGATAGAGTGTGTGTCTGCTCCCATGTCCCAGGCTGTGGACCGGTGGGTGCACTCCACAAGAGCTAGGCAGACCCTGCATCTGGAGAGATCCCCACTCTATTGTCCAGCATGAGTTCTGGGAGCTTTAAAGGAGTTTGGAAACAGCACAAAACTCTAGAAAATTCAGGAGTGGCAGATGGAAAAATCGTAACTGAGGGTGGAGAGGAAGAAGTTGAGATTCGCCTTGTGTCTGTCTTCCTCACTCAGAGGCCACCCACCTAGGGAAGAGCCGGGAAGAGCCAGGAAGAGCCGGGAAGAGCCAGGAAGAGCTGGGAAGAGCCAGGGTATGGGCAGAAGGGTAGGATCTTCCCTTCTCTGTGACTGGAAAAATAGATGCCCTCCCAGGTTTCTGCTGGAACTTCCAGTAATAGCAGCAGCATTCCCATAAACTCCTGTGACACCTCAGCATTTCAAAGGCCAGGCAGCAGGAGGTCTCTGCTCCTAGACTCAAGGTCCCCACCCACAGCCCAAGGCCAGCCTAATGGGACAGTACCTCCAAACTGTTACACACACAGTCACAGATCTAAATATTCCCCACTCCCTTGTCGGCTACACTTCCAGGACTATTAATACCTTATCTCTCAAGTTCCCAGTTTCCTCCAGGAGAAAGCCAGGCCCAAGCCAGAACCAGAGCCCAGCTTTCCACCTGGGGTTTCCACCCAGCTGAGGCATGTGACAGTGTGAGCTGGTGGCTGGGTCTCATGAGAGGTAAATGAAGTAGTGCATCCCATACCATGGGTGAGGGCCATGTGCCAGAGCGGCCTTGCCCGGGAAAACGCCTGGTCAGAGCTCAAGGACGTGAGGGGGTAACTCGGCTTCCAAGCTATTTGTGGGTAGGAAGTGTATATGGAAGGAAACACAGCCTTTCTGAAAGCAACACTTCCTTTAAGGAACTAACCAGGAGCTGTAACCCCAAAGTCACCGGAAGTATAAAGTTTCCCCTTAGGAGAGGCAGCGGGGGCTGGAGAAGCCCGCCAGGCTCACATGCAATCCACTGCAAAAGCAAAAAAAAAAAAAAAAAAAAAAAAAAAAAAAAAAGTAAGCGATTATGCCATAACCACCTTGAGAAATAAAGAAGGTCCCAAGAGACGCAGAGAATTTCATCTCTGGCAACCAAGAGCTAAGCATTTCCCAGCACGGGAGAGAAGCTGCCAGGCTGGTCCTCAGTGCACCGACTCTTCTGGACTTTTTATACTAACTGTGTTTTCCTTGGACAAATGAAAATGAGAAATTGCAAGAATGTAGACATCAACCCAGACACGGCGGTAGATGCCTGCCATCTCAGCATTTAGGAGGTGGAGGCGGGAGAATCAGGAGTTCAAGGTTATCCTGGGCCAACCTGGGATATGTGAGACTCTGTCTCAAAAGAACCAAACTAACTACAGGGAATGTCTTAGAAAGGAGCAAGGATCATTAGCTCGCACTGAAATGCATGGGCCTAGCTGCCTATTCTTTCTCTGTGCTCCTGTCAAAGCCCTGGGAAGGTCTCTTTGCTGGGCTGGTCCTGGACCCCAGAGTTGTACTGATGAAGTGTTTCTGGTCTCAGAGAACCAGTGTCTGAACGGCACCATCTTGGCCCAGAAGTAAAGGACTAGAGTCATTAGCGATTAGAGTCAGGAAGGTGCCAGAGGCTGCCTGGGTGAGAGACCCCACAAGGTGGGGGCTCAGGCCCACTGCCTCCTGTTCTCCACGGCCTGGGCTCCAGTCACCTCCCAGCATCCTTCCCCTGAGAAAACAAGGCCCTGTAAATCTACCTGTGCTGGCCACCTCTACTCTCAGGAAGCACCTACGGGCCTTGTAGCCACCAATTTCTTAGTTCCTAGTCAAAGACTGACTAGCTAGCTACCCCCAAAACATTAATCACTCGTGGACTGTGGGCACTTCCTGCCTCCTCAGATGCTGTATTGCTGCACATCTGGGTTCCAGACCTAAGACATAATCGCAGCCATCCTCAGGAGCCAACAAGATTCGTCAGCTGAAAAACCAGAGCAGTCCGGAGACACCAGATACCCATGACGCCATGGGCTGCTCCTTAGGGGCCACTGCCAGCCACAGACGCTTCTTCCCCCATCTTCCAGAGAAAGCTTTCTCCCTGTACCCCACATGACAGGATGCCAGAATGGTCATCGCTCACCAGCTCTCTGCATCAAGAAAGACACACAGGTTGTTTCAAGCTCCCCCAGGAAAGGGATTAAAGAGAGAGGGTGACAAGAAGAGGCTGGCCTAGCAGCAGTCATGGCTAGAAACAAAGCTATTCCCCAAGCTCCCTCACTCCCACCCACCCCACTTCCCCCTCAACTCTAGCTAGCTGCATGTGCTCCAAGCATTTGGCTCCCTTCGAAAGCAATTTGATGTTTCTCTAAACAGGGCGGTCCTATTTCACACTCAATAATTTTTACATGCTGTTGCATAGATTTTGTGATTTTTTTCCCTCCCTTTTATAGCCTGGTTAAAGGCCTTTTAAAGTTTACTTTCTTCGGGCATGCAGCGTGTGGATACATTTATCCCCACATGCACACGGGGACCACACCGCAAGCCTGGGGACGGCACTGTGAGCCTCCCCGGGACAACCTTCAGGATTGGATTCCCATGTTTCCCCTGGGGACACACTCTGTGCGCGGCTTCTTCAGTCTTACCATCAAAATGTCCTTGCGCTGTTTAAAGTTCATGTCCAAGACATAATTTCTTTTATGATTTACCCTCTTAATCAGCACATCTAATGACCAACAACATGTTTACATTACCCCAGAGTTTCCCTTAAAAGGCAGCCTCGCCGGGAGCTTTCTTTCTCCGTCTCCTCAGCTCACTTGTCCCCTTCCCTTTGGACTCCAACTCCACTCCCAAAGTACAACATGAGCATTTTCAGAAGCGTCTGGGCTGCCCGGGGCCGCCCAGGGGAAGGTACCTGTCCAAGGTCCACTCCTGGATCACCCCAGCTCAGGAGGTGTGCACCTTTCGAATCCTCCACCTCCCCTCTACATCCCACTAGATCCAGCCAGTACCACTTGTTTAGAGCATTTGGTTTGGTCGTTTGGCTTAGTTTGTATCTATTTCACATTTGTCCTGCCAACGGCCCTGGGCACACTGTCAGTCCCCTCAGCGAGGGGTGGTCAGTGAGCCGGGGAACATGCCATTGGGTGGCACAGGAGCTGAGGCAGTGAGGCTGCCCAGGGATGGGTCTCCATCACTTAGACAAGCACAGGACTGGACAGGACAGGAAGGGGAGGGGCTAACTCTGCCCAGAGCACAGACAGAGGCCAAGTACCCTGCTGGCCTCTTCCTGGGACATGGCATCACCCCCAGCTCACCTGTCTGGGCATCCCAAAGCATCCACCTGGTTAGCACCCTGCCTTTTTTCCTATGCTTCTCCCAGAGGAACCTCGTCCATGCCAAGGGGCTGCTCTAGAGAAACCCCACCTGTCTTTTTGAGCTACTTTATGTTTTAAACCAAAATTTTCCCAAACCTTTCCCCTTTTTACTCCTTCATCAACTCCCAGCCTTCTGATTCTGGGGCTGGCTAGAAAACATGTAGAAGGCTTTAGCCGTGGTCCCTTCGTGGCCAGCCGCCCATACACATCAGGACTCCATTGGGAGTGCACAGATCACGCGCATCAGTGGACCAGGTCATGGGCAAGCAGTACTCTGGGGCCATCTTCTCTGCCTGTGTGGTTGCAGGCTTTCTAGATCCTTCCATGATTGCACAGACCAAGGTCTACAGAGCACACCGGGTACTCCATGATGCCCCACACAGCCACTGCGTTTCTCACACTCCTGTCACTTTGCTTTTGTGGAAGCATTTGTCCCAAAACTTCTTCGGTGGGTTCCTGGCCTCTCTCCCCTCCTTCAGAACTCTGAGGTGGACATCTGAAAAGACTGAAAGGTCCTGCCATCTGCAGATGACCACACTCAGTCAACATTCCTCTTCAGAGGTCGATTTCCTAGACCTTGGCTCCTTCTTGCCAATTGGGCTACTTACTAACCCCTGTTCTATGGGGGTGCCCCTGTGCCGTGACAGGCACCGAGGGGGAAAGAGGAGGAAACTGAACCGCGCTGAAGAAAGGGGCTTTGCACACATAAGAAAACCATCAGCACTTCTGAGAAACAAAAGATAAGTGCCCCCAGTTTACACAGACAATAGGTTTAGCGCTTGCCAAGATGTCTCCTTGGACAGAGACCCACCCAGCACCCTCAGCAGGGCCTGTGTCCTGCCTGCCTCTGAGAACTCATGCTCTGAGACTCTGTCAAGCATAGCCCAGTTTCTAGCCATCCAGAAAGGGCCTTTTGTCTTGGTCAACCTATATCAACAGATTGTGCTCTAACCTGCTGCTCAAACCCCCTCAACCACTCACCTCTCGGAGACTAGAAAAACTCCAGGCGTCAATCTGAAAGCAGCCTGGTGCACAGGGTCCATTAAAAACTATGATTTAAAGGCATTTAATCACACAAACCTTGCCTTGACTGTGACTTCTTGGCTCCTCAGCCTTTCATAGGACTCTAGCTGGAGGACAGGTCTTCCAAACCACTTTTGTCCTTAACCAGAAAAAGAGGCTGTGGCAAAGGAGAAAATGTCAGGAAGACATTTCTATTCTATCTCAGGCCCTGCCAGGGGTCTGCACCATTCATCACCCTCCACTGCCTCTGCAAGAGCTCAGAGGATGACCAAAAGGCATGGCAGCTCATACTTCTTATCCCAGCACTTGGGGGGTGGAGGCAGGAGAATTAACAGGAGTACAAAGTAAGGTTCTGTCTGGGGGTTGCAGAGAGGTAGTTCCAGGATTATGAAAAAAGAAACTGATTATAAATCATCATCATCATCATCATCATCATCATCATCATCATCGCAGCTCCCACACTGACCTCTTCTCCAGAGCATCCCCAAAAATCATCTGTCTGACTCTATTCATGATGTTGGTGTCCATTCCACGTTTTCTTGATGGAGTGCTGGGTTCTCTGTCCTAAGTCAATGGGGTAGGGAGTCAGCCCTTCCAAGGACAATAGCGAAATAAAAGCTTGGAAGACCCATGCTGGGTAAAACTTGCACTGTGGCCTGCCCTAGCTTTCCTGTCAGTCCCCACTCTGGTTCTGGGAGCAACTGCAACCGTACCAGTAAGTGGCCACTCCACGACCCACAAGGCTGAGAATAAGAAGCAATGAACCCAATTCTTTCCCTTTGCCTGGCAGCTTTTGGCTAACACCAACGACTCTCAAACCACACAGGTGGGGGAAGAGACCATGGAGCTCCTGTCAATCATCTGTCACTCTGACCTGAGGTCACTTGCTCCAACAAGTGTGGCTCAGATGAAGTGACCCCGACTCGGGGCTGCAGTTCGGAAGATGGGATTGGGACACATTAGAAAACTCCAGCTCATCTTACTTCTCCCTCGATCTCTGATACTTTCATTTCAGAAGAGAAAAGCCAATTAAGCCATCACCTGAAGGATCATCACTTCCCACCACAACAGCTCCAAACTGGAACACGCCTCACAGCAGACGTTTGCACTCTGTCTCTTAGTAAGGTGCCCCCAACCTGCAGGGTGAAGGGCATATGCACTGCGCACTGTCTAGGACGATCAGCCTTTCACCAAGAACCTGGCCTCCTTCTCCTGGGAAGTCAGCAATGATTTCACTGCAACAGCTTCCCATCCCCAATGCCTCATTCCCAGCCCACACATTAGCCTCCTCCTTCCCAGGACCTGGGAAGTCTTGGTCTCAGAGAGCATCACTCCCAGGAAAAGACTCTGGTGTTAACTGTGGCCAGGGCTGCAGTGGATGTAGAAGTCGGGGCTGGGGACTGGCTCTGACTGCTGACAAGCATGACCCTTCTGTCCTCAGCTTTACATCAGTCTGAAGTTTTACAGCAAGATCACTGTGCATTTTGTAGCCAGGAGTCCCTAGGACATGTGCCTGGGAAGGATGAAAGCATCCTTTTCACACCATCTGTAAACCCACCCCCACCTGCCCCTACCCTCCCTCCCACACCCACCCCTGCCACTCCTGCTAACTTGGCTGTGGAGCACTGCAATTTTAAGGCAAAGGACAACATTCTTGCATCATTATTGCTGTGACACACGCCATCATCAGAACACGCTGCCTTCTGAAGCATCCCTCTCATTTTTACATCTGGTATTTCTACATCCGATGGCTTCATCCACCCTACACCCAAGCCATTTCCCACGGCTAGCTTTGCAGAGGAGAGAAGTAAGCTAGCCCATTTCCTACTCTAGAGACATTTCAAAATTTCTTTCTAAAATGGAGCAACTCTGAATATCTGATGGTCTCACGGGAGCACTTTAGGGACACACCGTAGACAAGATTTCTGGGGAATGACTCAGGTCCTCTCTCTGCATTTACAAATCTTCAGCAAATTTGGATTTCTGAACTTGAGACACATTTTTGAAATCATGTCTAACTGAGCCTGATAAAAGGCAAAAACTGTTGACTTGTACTAATTCCGTAAATAGTCACCAAGGGTAGCTGCTCTTACATGCTTTTCCCAAGCTTGGTACATAGTAGGTGTACAGTGACCACTCACTGCATGCATGAATGAATATCATTTAGTATATATAATACATGCATGCACATATGAACACAAAATACACAACACACGTGTGTGTATAATCACTAGAAAGCCTCTCTTTAGGAGGTTCAGGTGTCATGTGCTCACTGAACACACTTCACACACACACAAGCCAGTTCTTTAATGAAACAATGGACACAGGGCTGGAGAGATGGCTCAGTGCTAAGAGGACCTGTGCTCTTGCAGAGGACCCAGGTTCCCAGCACCCACATGGCAGCTCATAACCTCCTGTTACAGGAGGTCCTACACCCCCTGACCTCTGGGGGCTCCTGCACACACGGTACACATACATACATTCAAGGACACACACACACACACACACACACACACACACACACACACACACACACGCAACATTAAAGAAAGAAAAGATGATATAAAATCAGACTCAAATATATCAAGATCTGTGCAGAGGGATTTTTATGGGGCTGTCTGGGGTTTCCCCACTTTGAGGGATTTTAGCAGATAACTACCCTCGGGGAGTAGGTTTTATGATTACATTCTTCCCCTAAGTAACTTTCTGACCTGAACTACACTACATTCGAAGATGGCTTCAGGAGTGAACGTGCATATGACAGGTTTTGATCTTGTTTTTGTGTTCCAGGGCACACGCACACATTTGATTGACATTCCCCAGGCATCCTCTCTTGGCCTGGAACTCAACGAGTAGGCTTCACTGCCTGGCCAGGGATCCCCAGGAAACCCTGCCTGTGCCTCCCCAGTGCCGGGATTACAAACGCACACTAACATGCCTGGCTTTTGTTTGTTGGTTTTGGTTTTGGTTTTTGGTTTGGTTAGTTTGTTTTTCCAAGACAGGGTGTCTCTGTGTAACAGCTCTGGCTGTCCTCTGGAACTCACTCTGTAGACCATGCTGGCCTCGAACTCACAGAGATCCACCTGCCTCTGCCTCCCAAGTGCTGGGATTAAACCCACACCCACAAGCCTGAGTTCTGAGAATTGAATTCAGGTCCTCATACAGGTCAGCAGCTGAGCCATCCTGTCGGCCGCTGCTGTTAACACTTGTTTGTGTTACAGACTAAGTAATGAGTTTCGCCGTGGCATTTTCATAGCCGTATCTCAATGAAAACCCTCTACAATGCTCTGATCTCCCCTTCCTCACTGGCCCCTTTCCTCCCCACACATGGGTCTTTTTCTGCCTTTACATCTTTTTAATATATATTTTTTAAAACCTTGATCCCATATTTAAGAGAAAATGTAATATTTATCTTTTTCTTCTCAATGTCTTCTTTTTTTTTTCCTCCTCCCTCTCCTTCAGTTGCTTCCCTTGGAAAACAACCCCTCACGCTATCTTCATGTCCTACACACACACACACACACACACACACACACACACACACACACACACACACACCTAGATTTAGCACCTGAGAGAAAATGTTTGTCTTTCTGAGTCTGGCTTATATCACTTAACATGATCTCCAGTTCCATCCATTTTCCTACAAATGACATAATTTCATTCTTTACGGCAAAATGAAACTCTGCATCTGCTGCATTTTTCTTACATCCATCTGCTGATAGGTTCTTTCCACAGCTTGGCTGCTCTGGACTGAACACAGTACGAGCCTATCTATGTCCTGGCCTTCACCATAGCATTTTCTGTCGTGGAACATGCCGGAGTGTGGCTGCCAGACTCAACCACAAGACATTAGCCCCCATTCCTCCATTCTAACACGGTGCTTGCCATTAAACCGAGCACAGTTCACACTGGGATAGACCAAAGTCAGGCTGCACCCTTCTGTGCCTCCAAAGTGAGGGTGAAGGATCTCAAAGCGACTCCCAAAAAGCATGAGCTCCTGTTACACTTTGATCTCGCACATTCACCACTCGGGGTGTCTATGGAAGATGGAGCCTCTGAAACAGCTGTAAATACCCAAACATCAGACGCTCCAGGAAGATGTGGTGACATTGTCACTTTGCCCAGAGAAGCACTGTGGACATTTCGTTCAGTCTTCCTTTGTTGGTTTTATTCCCATCATGCTTTCCATCTGGGAATACCTTAAGCATAGCACTCAAAAATTATGCCATAACGACATTTGATTATGTATGTCAATATCATTCATCACACTAGTTGATCAACTATCTAGTATGCAGCAGAGGTTTGAAAAGAGGGAGATCTTCCGATATCACAGTTTTATTTACAAATGAAGATCAAACAGTCCAACCAAGAAGACAACGATGAGAAATGGCATCTAGCAATACAGCATCCACTCACCCGTCTGCCTCTCACACAACCAGACACAGGCCTCATGGCAATCCTAAAGGAATGGGCCACTAATCCTAATTTATAGGTGAGAAAATGGAGGCATGGAGAGGTCAGAAAGCTTGTCCAACGTCAGTTACTTTCTGGTAAGTCAGGAATCTAACCTCATCTCCTCTGACTCTGAGTCTGCAGTTGTATGACGCTGTTCCTAGAGTTTCAGGACCTGCTTGAACAACTTTTGGGGCTCAAACGGAACAGATCACGTGTTCATTCTCAGCATAACATCGTATCATCTCATTATTAAAATTACCCTGACATTTAGTTAACAACAAACCAGAATTCAAAGTTCATGGACAATATTAACCCCATGCAGTTTTTCAACCCAAAGTGAGTACAAACACACATTTGTGGAATGAATTTTAAAAGCCATGGCAAGAGGTGACATATGGTACCCACGATCTGCTACTGCTCTGCACTTGTCTTTTGGGGTGCTCTTGATGTGGTTTTAGTTTAACTTATGTAAAAAATAATAATCAATTTTAAAAACTGAAACAATGCTCAGATGACTGTGAATGATGACTTGTTGAAGAGGAAAAGCCATGTCTCAGAGTGTATTAGTGGATCACAGGCCCATGAAAGATGAGAAAATACCCAAAGTCAACAAGAAAACATCAAACTATTACTTTAAAAAGAATTCTCTTTTCGATTTCAAAAGCCCAAATTCCAGAACAAAGAAATATAATCATTGAATTTTCAAATATTTGGAGAAGCAAAATCTAATTATGAAGAAGGAGCCCAGTGGCGACTGGGTCAGACTTGGGTAATGCACTGATAAGGAACATCTGGTGTTGGCACCAGCCTTGTGTGCTGAAGTGTCCATCAGTGACCAGCTCTGGATGAGGGGTGCATGGAAAGGGCTCACCCACGGCATAAACAATGTCAAGCAAACCAGCACATTCGCCAGGCAGTCAGCATCACTGATCCTGAGCTGAGTTCCTACATGCATCCAAAGTAAACGGATCTGATCCAGAGACGAAACGACTATCTGATAGTTCGGATATTTTCCCCAGCACTGACCTATTTTCCTGTCTGCCTTGGTAACCTCGTCTTAATTTTATAGGCCATTTCCTGACCAAAATTTAAGAGTTATTTTAAACCACTAACCCCAAATGGTCTCTAATCTCCAGGAAATGGGTTTGGTTGTAATGGGACACAAATCAGATATTCCCAGTCTGGGAACCAGGTGGCCCAGGCCAGGGAAGCGGGGGATATGGTGTGCTGTGGGCCTGCTGGGCTCCACCCTGGCTGACCTCCACACAAATGCTCACTGCCACCTCAGAAGGTGAGTTGCCTAAATCCCACCACTAAGGCTGGTGAGACACCAGCAAAGCCCTGTGAAACAGCTCCCTCTCATCCTGGTAAAGAGAAGGGTTCTCAGGGTGAATCAATTCACCAGCATCTGCTGCTTCACACACCATGTACATGCTTCTGGGACCTTATAAGAAACATGCCCAGCTGGTTGTCAACAATAATAACCCCAATAAGGACCAAGAAAACAAGAATGAGGAGAGAGCATTTCATATGCAATGGTTCAGCTTTCATCTAAGGGCAAGCGGATGGAGGTCCCTGGTAGCATTAGGTTGCTGGCCAGAACCTAATCATCCATCAAGCCACTGCCTAGAAAAAGCAGAGAGAATAGCCAGAAGCTATGGTCTCTAAGACCAGTAATGTCCCCTGCTAGAAATTCAGAGCCTCCGGTGCACCCCCGCCCCCCCCCCCCCCCCACTGCTGATCCAGAAACTTTGGGTGTATCGTCTGTCCCTTGGTGATGCTGATGCTGGTACCAACTTCATGATGCTGACATAATGATCCAAGCGATTTCCTCCAGCCCCAGCTGCCCCGTGATATCACTGCTTGACTATTTACTCCTCCTCCGAGTTTGCTTTTCATTGAACAAACAGAATATTGCCCGGCATTAAGCAAGCACTGCCCGCTGCATAAATGCTTTGCAAACAATAGCTCATTTTCTCCTCATCAAGAGGGTCACTGCCTTGACACATGAGGAAGCCAGAGCCTCTGTGCCTACATGGACCCCCAGCAGGGCAAGGCAGATCCGTAGCCCCTTCCTCCCTAGACCTGTCCCATTATCTTCCCAAAGATAAGTGCCTGCATCTGATTTCCTAACATTCACTTAACAGAGAAACAGGCTTTTCTTTTGGCTAGCTAAACTTAGGTCACAGGAGTCCCCTCTGACATATCCATTGGGTTCTAGCTAAGTTCCCAAGTTACAGATTTTCCAAGAGAACATTATAATAAATGGACCAGACTCTGGGTCCGTGTTGTCTACCTACTGGAACCTGCCATAGCATTGCTGATGCCACCACCATCCAATAAGCTCCGGCACAGGGGCACAATGGTCCTAGCACAGACAAAGCACTCACCTGCGTGACAATTCTGCAAACTGAGATGCTACTGTGTTCCTTAGAAACGTCTAAAATGTCATTCAAAACGGAAGAACTAATTCGGGGGCTGGAGAGATGGCTGGGTGGCTGAGGGAGCTCACTGCTCTCCAAGAGGACCTGAGTTTAGTTGCTAACACCATGTCAAGTGGATCACAACTACCTGGATCCAACTCCAAAGGTCAGACTCCTCTAGTCCCCTAGGTACTGCACTCGGGTGCATGTACACACAGAGATAAAAACAAATCCTTTTTAGAAATTAAGAGCTAATTAGGGAACATAATTGTCTGAACGTGAAAAATGCTAAAAAGTTTCATAGAAGCCCAATCCTGCACCAACCACATTATCTATTCATGTTGATTTCTGTAAGACACAGGGGAAAAAAATCACAATTGTTAGCTTTGGGTTCATCTGTCACCTGCTTAAACAGGAAATGAGTACCGACCTGGAACTGGAGTGTCAGGTGAAGTTTATCCTTCAGGAAAAAAAAAAAGATTCATGGCTACTGCTATTATCCAGGAAATGCCATTGCTCCCAGAAGGAGACTGGGTGGCTGTTTCAGTCAGAGTTCTTATTGCTGTGACGAAACACCATGAACAAAAACCAAGTTGAGGAGTGAAGGGTTTATTCAGCTCACACTTCCATATGAAAGTTCATCATCAAAGGAAGTCGGACCGGAAGTCAAGTAGGGCAGGACCCTGGAGGCAGGATCATCAGAAGCCATGGAGGGGTGCTGCCTGCTCATCATGGCTTGTTCTGTTTTCTTAAAGACTCAGGACCACCAGCCTAGGAATGGAACCACCCACAATAGGCTGGACCCTCCCCTATCAATCACTGATTAAGAAAATGTCCTACAGCCGGATCTTATGGAGGCATTTTCTCAGTGAAGGTTCCTTCCATTCAGATAAATCTAGTTTGTGTGTCAAGTTGACATAAAACTATCCAGCACAAGGGCTGAAGGAAGGGGAGTGATGGAAATGTCCTGGGAAGATTTAGTTTCATCTGTCTCTATAAAGGCAGGTCTTTATTTTCCAAAGTAGAAATTCAACAACAACAAAATTAAACCATTTTAATTAAATACCAAATGCAGGAAGAATGTGGCACCTCTAGAAATCCTGCTGAATTGCAGGGCAGTGGTGGCTCACGCCTTTAATCCCAGTATTGGGGAGGCAGAGGCAGGCAGATCTCTGTGAGTTCAAGGCCAACCTGGTATACAGAGCGAGTTCTAGGACAGCCAGGGCCACACAGAGAAACCCTGTCTTGAAAAACCAGATAGATAGATAGATAGATAGATAGATAGAGAGAGAGAGAGAGAGAGAGAGAGAGAGAGAGAGAGAGAGAGAGAGATAGATAGATAGATAGATAGATAGATAGATAGATAGATAGATAGACAGGATAGATAGATAGATAGATAGATAGATAGATAGATAGATAGATAGATAGATAGACAGGATAGATAGATAGATAGATAGATAGATAGATAGATAGACAGGATAGATAGATAGATAGATAGATAGATAGATAGATAGATAGATAGATAGATAGATAGATAGATAGATAGACAGGATAGATAGATAGATAGATAGATAGATAGATAGATAGATAGATAGATAGATAGAGAGAGAGAGAGAGATAGATTGATGATGATGATGATGGAGGAGGAGGAGGAGGAGGAGGAAATTGTGCTGAGCAGTATCCATTCTAATCAGCTACACCTTGTGGAAGTGAATACTCATGGAAATGGCTTCCCCGTTGGTGTACTGGGCAAATGAAATGGAACACCTGCTCCTCTTAGTTCCCAGTCAGTGTCTCGGGCTGTCTCTCAGATGAGAAAGGCCCCAAACACAGCAAAATATGGACTCACTTGTGAACCGCAGTCATCTCAAAAGAGTGGGTTATAAGGGCAACAGAGGCCGAGGCGGTTGCGATGCTCCTCACCAGTCAGTGACACAGCACACAAGGGCCCCGGGGCAGGTGGAGGGGATCTGCTACATCTCACTCAGACACCACACTCACATCTTAACTTCCCATACACCGAGAGATTTAAAACCCAGATAACATGAAGTGCACTTGTAGTGTGCAGTGTAAAAACCAAACCTAGCCAGGCTTCCATAGTGAACTTTACTAAGCCACGGAATAAACTATTTACACAGGGAGGTCAGTACTGTGTGTGTCTCCATGTCATGTTTAGTCTGTGCTGGACTATCTGCTCAGAATTCCAACTCCAGGGGAAACACCTTCCGTGGCCATCCTTTTCCTTTGTGTTCCCTAATAATACCACAGGATGGACACTGTGACACAGTTTCCATGAGCCAGTACACAGCCCCACCAGGACTCCCCGGGGGATGCTGAGGGAACAGCCTGGAAACATTAGGACCAATTAATTACCAGTGATTAACTCATGCCTCCGCCTATGTGTCAGGCTCTCTCCCAAACGTAGCCAAGGTGCTTTAAAAAGATGTGTCCTTAGGCATCTTATAATTGGCAGGGATGTCAGAACCAAACTCCCCAAGATGATGCCATACCTACGTGGCCGAGAGAGCGGCCTGCCCTCCCCTGCGTCTGCTTACCTCATGCACACAGCTTCCCTGCCATAGGCAGGCCTCCGCGGCCCTGGTGATTATCCTCACCTTATATACCGGGATGAGGGGCTCGAAGAGGACACTGTCAGCAGCAGCTCTCATTGTGATGGACTTTCAGATCCTACACCACACCCTGACTCTAGGGGAGATTGCAGTAAGGGATGCTGAAGAACGGAGAGGCTAAGGGAAGACAGAGCCAGCTGCAGGTGTGGGAGCATCAGAAATAAATCGGCTCCTGCGGACAGAGAGATAGGATCTTCCTGAGAGCGGCATGATGTCAGGTAGTGAGGATGACGATGCCTGTGCATGCCATGCACCCATACCAAGCAGGGCTGCACAGCCAAGTGGACCAGCTGACGCCACACCAAAAGAGACGTGTGTGGTTATGAGAGAAGAGCACCAGCCCCACGCTGTAGAAAGAATGTGTTAGAGAGCAAGCGCTGGAAGGGAGGGGAGCAACAAGGGTGGGTGGCAATCCTGCCAGGAGCAGGAGGGGCTAGAGAGAAGGGCACGGCCTCAGAGCCAGGTGTCACCGCAGTTATTAGGAAATAACCAAATTGGGGGTGGGGTATCAGAAGGCCAGCCCGCATGGGTAAAATCTGACAAGTTCAGCTCTGCACACACTTGAAGGTCAAAATCAAATGGGGGGACAGCTAGGGTGAGGCGTCATCCTATGGGCTGCAAACTCAAGGCCCTGGGCAGGGGTGATGGAGAATGCAGGGAGCAGTCCTCGGGTAGAGAGCTGAGAAGAAAAGACAGCAGAGGCCTACTCCAGAGGCATGCCCAGTGGGCTTGGGACAGGAAGCAAAGAGCAGGAAGGTGACCCTGCACTCCAGGACCCAGCCAGGAGAACAATGGCAGAGAGCACAGGGTAGACCCAGGCCCCTGAGTAATAGACTATCAAACATTAACCCCAAAGGAATCCTAGAGTTAAAACCTCAGAAGACATTCCCAGTGACCCAGTTCTGATTTCTGACCCCTTCATTGTGTGCTTGACAATGGCAGACATCGTCCTTGGTATTGTTCTGTGGCTGACATATTTGCTGGTCAGGAAGAACAATGCGCCAAGATACTATGTTAGGCATTCTATTGTTGTTCTTGCTTACTTTATCCCGAGTTCCAAATGCCAACCCCGCCTGAGAGACACTTTAATGAGGTTAATCTGTTTCCAGCATTGGGAACAATCATTGTTCAATGCTGTTCAGTTGTGGACAAACATTGTACCATTCATCCTAACAGAGATGCGTGCAGAGTCGCTTCTCGGAGCCCTCCCCTTATCTCCAAGGCTCTGTGGTCCTGCGTGACTCCTGGGTTCCATTGTCTGGAAAATCTTTACCAGCTCTTCACTGAATAACCCGGCCTGTTAGACCCTCCCCCCATTCTCAGGAATATGCCCACTCCTGTTAATGAATAATGTGGGATTCGTGAGGTCCCTCCTGCCCTTGACCAAACAAATCCACGTACGGTTTCGGGATCAGTTCCCACGGGCACTCCTGCCTTGGGTAGGCCATCCATGCTTAATTTTCCAACCTCCCCCCACTCCCACCTGGAGAGAAGGGACAGGTCACTGGCTGGGCTGGGCACCCCTTATCTCTGATGGCTTACACCTTGGCCTTTTACTCCTCAGGCTCTGAAAGACCAAAGGTCAGCCACTCCAACAGCTAATCCCAGAAACAAAGGTTCCTGGTATCTCCAAGGAGAGATTTCAAGGTCGCTGTGGAATGCAAAGACCCTTAAGACTAAAAGATACCAGGAAATGCCGTCCTGATTTCTGCTACGGGCAGTGTCCCAACAGCCAACGCTTCTATTCTAAACCCCCATGACTTCCACAGGTTTCAGAATAACGTCCTCCCAGAAGTTTCCCCTATCTCCCCAAAGCTGGACTAAGGTCTTCTACGTCCTTGGGTTCCCTTGGTTGTGACACTGTCTGTGCCTCAGTATTTCTCAGTCTGTGTCCTCAGGACTGCATGCTTTCTCCTGGGACCTGCCCTGTGGCCAGCGCCTGCCTGGGACAGGACAGGAAGTGGGTGTCCTAAGTGCATTTGTGGAATAAAGGAAGACCAAAAGAGTCCATATAAAGAGGGGACAAGAGTGACTGCAAGGGAAACTGAGGCATAAGGTTCAAAAGCACCCTAATTCATCAGTTTAATAAAAGCAAACACAAACCCCTTATCCCTGAATACACTCACACTCAGTAACTCAAAGTGTTGATCAATACCTCTGGTGGAGCCCAGTCTGGCACACACATTGTTAATGCACAGACCTCTGGCTGGTTTCAGAGGCTCTTGCCCTTTTCCAGTATTGTTCCTTATAAAAGAGCAAGAGGACTACAAACTGTCCTCACCAGTTCGCGCGCGCACGCGCGCACACACACACACACACACACACACACACACACACACACACACACACACCATGTGCCCTGTTGGGGCTTACATAGGAAACCAGCCTTCTCATCTAAAGCCAAGGTTAAGGAGAATCACTCATACTGGCATGGGAATAAAATCACCCTTCGTTTGAGTTCTTTGGTCATTCAGTCCCTGGAGAAATGACTAATAGTCAGGAGACAGCAAGACTGCTGGACAGGCATGGCCACACTTAGGGGAAAGTTCACATCTCAGACCCAGAAGAGTAACTGGACAGGCAGGCATCCATATAGAGTGCTTGCCTAGCAAGTACATGACCCTGGGTCCATCGCCAGGCAGACCTGTAGCATCTTACCATCTAAATGGTGTGCTTAGAGAATATTTGACTTGGATAAATACAATGGAAGCTACTTTGTTGCTGTGGTAGCTCTAACAGCTAGGTTTAGAAGGAGCAGAGCAAAACTGTTACAGCATGAAAAGGACAATGATTTCTAAATTAGCGTTTTTAATGGATCTTCCTATACATACACTCAAAAGTCATTAACACATTAATCACACTAACAGGTTTTCTAATTCAAGACAAATACCATATCAAGGTCATGTCTTAGGGTGCCCACAGGCCAGATTGCTTCAGATACTTCAAGACAGCTTGAGGAACAGTGCAGAGTGGTCAGGAATGTACCTGGTCATGTAGAACAATTAATAGGAAGTAAAACAGTCTCAAACCTCAGCATTAGTTCGTTTGATTTTTCAAGTGACATCAGGAGTGTGTGTGGCTGACTCATTCTTTTTAAAGTTCTCAGTCTTTGAAAAGTTAGCTCTTACAGTTAGCTTTGCTAACACTATCATCCAGAAAAATCTAAATCTAAACAGTGGCTCATGCTTTTCCATTACAGTGACCTAACCTGGTCCTCTTAGTAGCACTAAGTCTTTTGGTCAATATTTTCCACGTTGGGGTCTAAACCCAGGTCACATGCTAGGCAAGCACTTCACCCTGGAGCTACATCCATAGGCCTCTTTTTACTTTTTCTTTTTAGGGAGGGTCTTAAGAATATGCCTGGGCTAGCCTTAAACTCACTCTGTAGCCCAGGCTGGCCTTGAACTGGCCTTGATCCTCCTGCCTCAGTCTCCAGGTAGCGAGAACTATAGGCCTGTACCAACTATAGGCCCGACCCAGCAAGCCTGTTCTTTTGAGAAACTACCCTCACCACCGCAAGAAAAGGGTAGTTAAACAACCACCTGTGGTGAAGGGAGAGACCTGGACCCAGAGGGAACTCTCTGAAGTTGGCTGCTGATATAATCATCCTTCTTCAGTAACCAATGCAGAAGCTGCCACCAGGGAGGCAAAACTCAATTAAGAAACCTGAGTACATATTACCAGTTTATTCTAGTATGTAACAGTTAATAATTTATAGTAGAGTTGATCAGTATCGGTCCTGCACAAAAGAGGTGAAATTCTTAAAAGGAAAAAAGAATGCAGAATTAAACAGGTTTTGTTTCGGGTTTTTTGTTTGTTTGTTTGTTTGTGTTTTAAATTGGAAGTGCCCGTAAGTAGCAAACATCATTGTTAGGCATTTGAAGGGGAAGGCAAACTGTTGAGAGGCCACACCTTGTGGCCTTTGGGCCTGTATGGCTGTCACAGCAGCAGCTGAAGTGTATTCTCTAGAGGCGAAAGCAGAAAGTCTGGCCGGGCTCCTCCAGCGCTGGAAGTCTGGCTCCTGCAAACATCTCCCAGCGCCCTCCCGGCCAAGCACAGCCCCAGAGGAAACAAAAACTAAAAAAAACAATTTGCGCAGGGAACAATGCGATGGAGTTTCTCTTTGGTTTCACACTCAAGTCTAAATGTGGTTATAATTTTCAGGCACACACTCATAAAAGGAAAGAGTCGAGGCAGTGACTTTTAGGATGCGTAGAAGAGCCCGCGTCTGTCCTCAAGCGTGCTGTAGGCTACACAAAAGCCGTGGGAAAGCAAAAAATACAGATGTTTCCAGGCAAACGGCCCAGAGCTGCTCGGCCTCAACCATCAGAGTCTTCCAAACAACCAGAAACACGCCCAAAGCGATTCCCCCTGCACATGTGTGTGGGACTCTGAGCGGCGTGGGGTGTGCGTGCCCACCCTTCCAGCCCAGACCCACTCGCGCGCCCCGCTGCTGAGCGCCTCGGCGATGAGGGTTCAAATCTCCCTGGCTCCCCGGCACCCTCACCCCACCGCGGGTGCGCTCTAAGCTTCAGTCCTAACTCTCCGGTACCCAGCCCGTAACAAAGGAGGTTCCGTAATGGATGCGCGATCGCAGCCCACAGGGACCATGAGCGGAGACCCGCAGGAAGATTGCACCTGGCCGTGCCACCCGGGACACCCTCGAGGGCCGGGTGGGTTGTCCGCGCCGGGCGCGGGACAAAGAGGCCTCGCGGGGCGCCGCGGGTGCAGGGCGGGAGGCTGAGGAGCGAAGCCCGCAAGGGACTCACCTTCGCAGCGGCCCGGCTGCGCTCCTCGTGGAGCAGAAGGGCGACGAGCAGCAGGAGAAGCCAGACGCTGAACCGGGGCCCCATGGTGGCGCGCCCGGGGCGGCGGGGGACCAACGGGGACGGCAGGGAACTGCAGCCCGGCTCCCGGGGGCTGCGGGGAGCAGCTCAGTCTCGGAGGGCCCGGGTGTGAGCCCTGCACACCGTCCCGGGTGCGGCGGCTCTGAGCAGAGACCTGAGCGCGCGGCCGGAGGAGCTCCCCAATTTGTTGGCGCTGCCCCCTCCCCTCGGCGGTGCGCGGGCGGCGTCTCCAAGGGGAGGACCCTGCGGCGCGGGTAAGAGGCGGAGGCTGCGCGCAGCTCGGGACTTGGTGTCGCTGAGAGTGGGAACGCCAGGGCTCTGCACTCCTCACCCAGCTCCTCCCGCGCCCGGGTCCCCTTAGTCCCTTGGCTCACTAATCTCGGCCAAGCACTGGCCAGGGACGCTGGGGCCGGGAGGCCGGCACCCACGAAGCAGAGCCGGGAGGGCCTGGCCGCTGGTGTGCCGCGGGCCAGCGCTTCTGCAGGGGCCCATGCGCGCGGGCAGCAGCTCCTGACGCAGGACCCTTAGGTGAGAGCGACCCCCGGGAGGCGCCTAGACCCAGGCAGGCCTCAAGTCTCGGACTTGGAGCGCTGCGGGCTGGCAGAGGCCGCGCGCTCCCTTGGATCGGAATGGGAAGGAGATGGAGGAATGGGGATCGCGCTGCATGGGCTAAGCGACTCCAGCCAGGGCCTACGGAGACGAGTCCCCCTTTTTCTGTTTCTTGATGGGACGGAACTTTGGTCACCCCGCAAGGAAACGGAGGGGACCGCACCGCTGCAACCCTTGATAACCTGCTTTGTCTTTTGCCTCCAGGTTAGGAGGGGACCGAGCCGAGCCTTAGAGCTGTGAGACTGGGATCATGGACCGAGTGAAGTTCGCAGCGTCTGGCCCTGCCCTGCGAGGGTAAGTCACATTCTGCCTAGTCTCCTGGGTGCAGGGGGGCCTTGCATGTAACTTTGAGGAGTTGACAAGTTGGGGCCCGCACGTTCATGTCGCCCTCCCACCCTCCCTCCTCCCTCTCCGGTGTAGGTGGCTGCTGCTGGCGACTGTGACAGTGGGGCTCCTGGCTCAGAGCGTCTTGGCGGTAAGTACACCTCGAAACTCCATGCGTTTGGAGTCCCGCGCCTGCGAGGGGTTAGGACGCTCGCGAAGCCTCGTGGGAGACTGGCACGCCGAGCCCACCTGAGTGTGCGTGCGCGTGTAGGTGTGTGCTATTGTGTCCGCCAGCCGCACATCTCGTGCAATGCAGGCGTCGGCCCTCCTCTCGGGAGCTAATAATTAAAACGTAGCCGCGGGCACTGTTTGCTGCCAAGCTTTTGGCCTTAGCAGCAAGGGAGGAATGTCTGTCACTAGGCCATGAGGCGCACGGATGAAGGGGGTTGGGAGCGAAGAGTTTCCAGAAACTCAGCGGTGGTGTCCAGGCACTGCGGTGGGCAGAGAGCTTCTCGCTTAAATATGAGACTCTGGGGAGGGCGGAGCAAGGAGGAGACAATCTCCTCCTTTAACGTTGTTAGGAACAATGGGCTAGAAACCGCGGTTTCTCCCAAATCTTGAGTAGGCCCTCAAGAGCTACAGGCCAGAGGGAGGCCTGTGGTCCAAGGCATCTGTGATCAGTTTATACACCGGTTGCTCTTTCCATGACCAAGGCAGGCCTGCCAGAATTGCCTTTAGACTCGAGGAAGCACTGGGAGCTTCCACATTATCTAGCCAATCTTTACAGAACTGGGTCCTGGTGACACCCGTGTGGAGGGTCTCCCCATGGGGAGTGGTATTTAAAGGAGGCATGAAAACTGAGAGTCCAGGCCAGGTGTCCTGTCTGTGTAGCACCCAGTCCCTAGATAGGGGTTCGGGACACCAGTGCGCTCTGTCTGGAGCCAGCACACCCTGGGGAAGGAAGTCTACTCCTGCCTCCTTTCCCTTCCCTCACCCAGCTGAAACCATCAGTGAATCTCTGGCTTGCAGTACGTGGGAACTGGTCCCACCAAAGAGTTGCTTTCTGCTACGCTGGGATCCAGGGCCCAGCATGAGGAGAAAGAGAAAGCTCTGACCAGACTTTGGCCAGCGAGTCCTGAGAGGTCTTAGAGCTTGAGTCTGTCTCCTTCCTGCCCCAGTCCTAAGTCCTGACTTAAGAGCAAGCCCTAAATGTTAGAACAGCCATTACCTGTGGGCCCTCATGCGTGACTCCCACTTGGCCAGGATCCATAGGACACTTACACCCAAGTTCCTAGAAAGTGCCAGGCAGTGTGCTGACTCCCACGGCCCTGGCCCCGGAGCCACTGCCCAGCTACCAATGTCTTCACTCCTGAGGTGAAGACCTTACTGGTGTTATTTTTAAAACCCATGAAAAGGGCTTGCTATGGAGAGGCATTTACACAGCTCTGCCCTCATTCATGACTCCAAGCCTGGGTTTGCTTGCACACGTCTCAGAATATCTGCAGCTTGTCACCGAGGCCATGTTCCCTGCATAGACAGTACAGCTCAGTGCCTTCACATGTCCTTTTCCCTCCTACAAACCCGCCTCTGTGTCTTTGGCCCTCCTACCCTTGGATTTGACCAAGAATACATATGTCTCATCGAAGCCAAATTGCCTAGAAAGGCTTTCCAAAAATTCAGATCCCTGACCCCCCATCTCAGACCTTCCAGCAGGACATTCTGAGGCGCTTCCTGGAACCCTGCATTCTCAAGACATAGAAAACTTTGGGGATCCTGGTCTGTTCACATGAGCTGAGGGACAGCATCTGAGGTCTTGTGCATACTTGTTTCATTCTCTGGACTTTCGATTCTAAATGTGCAAATACAGTAGGCGGACACTGTGATGGCTTTCCCACAGTCATGTGAATCTGTGTGCCTGAAACAGCGTGTAATTAGTTATGGTCAACAATGCGTTGATCAACTTCCCAGCTTCTGCTGGACCACTGGCTTTTCCACAGCTCGTACCTGTGACACAATTCCTTGATCCTAAATGCCGTGCGTGAAATTCTTACTCGTGCGGGAGCTCTGTTCCTCCCCCCTTGGTTTGCATGACTGTGTGATCCTGCTCCATTGTTTTTGGTATCCGGAATCTTCCTGGGGTGTGTCAGTTCACTAAATAGGACCACCGGTTGTATCTTGTTGTGCTTTGGGCCCAAGCAGCTGAGAATAGTTAGTGAAGAGAATGGGTAATTATTTAATGAATGCTCCTTGTATACCAATTTGTGTACGTGAGTACATCAAAGCCTCCAGGAAAATAACCTCCACGTGGGTAACTCTCCTGCCCATATTGCAGGTGCGGGGGGAGGGGGGGGAAGAGGCCCAAAGTACAAATAGCATGCCTGGGATCTTTCTTTTGTAAATGGCTAAGAGTATGGGAGCCAGGCACCTCACCACCACACCCAGCCTCCTGGGTTCCTAAGTCAATAGTGAGGATGCTTCTGAGGCTTATCTTTGGGTCTTCTCATGTGGGAGCTTTCCTTGGTCTTGACCTTGGGCAACCAGTAAAGCTCAAACACTGACTTCTGGGAAGTGGGGGTGGGGGGTCTCCCTTTGCTCCTCTGGAGACCAAGAGCACAGAAGGAAAAAGAAGCTTAGGGCCCAGTGTGGCCCCAGACATTCGCCTTTGCAGCTCAGGACCACTTCCTGTCATCCACACAGGCATTTCTGAAGGCTCCCAAATGTGAATACAAGGCCAGAAAAACTAGTACACACCCAAATGCCCATCCTGAGAGCAAGGCTTGAGTCATAAAGGGGTTCCCATCCCAGAATCCTCCAAGGCAGGCTGCCTGGGTAATGACCCCACCTGGATGAGCAGCCGCAGCCTACTGTGGGCACTCCCAGGCTCCATGCATGTTTGAGTCACAGGGACTTGGGGAATAGTGTCCACTTCATAGGACTGTGAAGGGAGCTGGCCAGTCTGGAGACTGAGAAGGACAATGTGTTCCCACTTCCCTGAGGCTTTGATCCCTTTGTGTGAAACCTGGGCCCCTAAGAAGAGGAAGTCACTGGGAGAGCTCTCTCTTGGTAGAATGGAGCCACGAGCATTTCCAGCCCTCTGGAGCCTTGGAAGTCACCTTCTCCGAGAACTTAGATCTCCTCCAGCAGCACACGTGCTTAGAGAAGAGTAGGAAATGTGAGCAAAAGATAGAGCATGGTCCGAAAAGGGCTCCAGCCCTGTCTGGGGAAATAGAACTAGAAAGGGAGAAAATGTGAAACTCAAGGGCAAAGTTCCAGAACAGAAAAACAAAGATTTTGATGGGAAAAAAAAAAAAAAAACCTCGAAAGGGCTGCAGTTGTAGGTCTGGGGGCGGGGGGAGCATGAGTGCTCAGTGAGGGGAAGTCAGTACAGAGCCTGGCTCCCTTCCCACAAAGCGATGACGCACGGGGAGGAAGCCATTGCTGGGAAAGCAGCAACTGGGGGTTGTCAAAGGGTGTCTACGACCGGAGAGTTCTAGGAAATGCTTTGAAACCCACCTCTGGCTCTTTACGGCTCAGGCTGTTGGCTAGGGCTCCATGACCAGTGTCAGGTGAGTTTAGCACCTCCATGAGCTGCCTCGCCTTGAGAACCAAGCAGTCTTGACGAGAGGTGTTTCCTCCTGCATGGCCACTAATTGGCTGCTGGAGCTCAGAGAAAGAGGGGGCTCCTACGGTGACCCCCACAGCCCAGGCTAGTCAGAGATAGACTACGGGTAGCCTGAGCTGCCCACCTCTGCCAGGCCTTGTGGTACGCTGGAGACTTGGGGATGGACCTGGGGCTTAGGTGCCCACCGGGGTGAGGAAACTTGGTCTGGGTGAACGTCAGGGCTCCCTAGCGTGAAACACAACAGCAACTTGGATGTGAGGCCTTTGCTGTCGAGTTTGGAGACACTTCTGGAATCCAGTAAATAAATGATACTCTTCTAGCAGCCAATCCTTTCAATTAAATGACAGTATCTAAGGGCTGTGGCCTTTGTCTCCACTGACTTCTCCAGGTGACAATGAGGTTTTTGTTTAAGTAATCTACCAAAGAATCAGATGATATGGAATCTTATAGGGACTCTGTGGGTATCTAAGTCCTGTGGGTGTAGTTAGAGGGTAAATTTCAAAGGACAATAAGTAGTCAGGGCTTCCCTGGTGAACTCTAATCTGTTCATCTTGGGGGTGGGGGGTCTCCTGTGTTTGGCTCCTGGCAGCTCCCTGCTCTGGCTGGGCCTGATTTTTGGAGCAGCGAGCTTTCCTGTACATCATAGCCTCAAACGTAATGTGCCACCCTGAGTGGGTCCTGGCACAGAAAAGCCACATTGGTGAAAAACTTTGCTGAAATCAACTGGAGTCTATAGTTGGATGTGCTAATGTTCTTCCTTTTGAGAAATATGCAAACATTTGTAAAGTGTTAGCTTGTCATCCTGTCTGGGTGGAAGCTGTACAGGAACCTACCCTGACTTTGCAATTTTTCTACTAGTGTCAACTATGTGAGAAAACAGATAATTGAAACTCTTGGGTGTTTTGGTGGTAGTGGTGGTGGTGGTGGTGGTGATGGTGGTGGTGGTGATGTTTGAGAGCCTTTAGCTCACAAAGATCATCCTGCCCCTGCCTTCAGAATGCTGTGAGTGCTGAGATTAAAGGCATGCACCACTATGCATAGGTCTTAGGAGTTTTTAGCAGCTAATCAAACCTCAATCATGAGTCCATCATGTGTCAATGACCAAGAGACATGCCAAGGACAGAGAAACACTGGGCCTGTTCCCCCTCCAGTGAGTGCGATTCACTCTGCTGACTTAGATAATATGGCAGGGGTGGCCCTGTGCCTTCGAGAGATTTGTCCACTGGCTTGGGTGGGAGTTTCCTTTCCCAGAAGGCCCTCCAGGTGGGCAGCAGGAGGCCCCCCTCCCTGCAGGGTGGTGAGGTGGAGTGCACGTAGGTAGCATTTGCTCCCCTTATCGTAGGACACGCCTGTGATCAGTGTCCTTTGTCACAACTGACTGACTGATACAACTGCCTCTACAGGGAGCTGGAGTATGGGTTCTGGTCTCCTGAAGGACCCATACAGCTTTAGAGGTTGAGACTTTCATCCCCACCTCTAAGAGAGGGACCCAGAAACAGGGATCACCCATGACCAGTGAATTGATCCATCATGTGAATGGCGGTCAAGCTCCCCTGAAATCTCCCAAGGCTGGCTTGGTAGCTCCCCAACAGTATCGGTGGAGGTTTCTGGAGGCTGGTGGTGCATCCATAGAGAGTGTGGAGCCTCTGTGCTGTCCCCAGACCTAAGGGTGTCTCCTTAGACCCAGAGAAGGGACAGAGGAACCCCAGTGGATCCCCCGTGGATCAGAAACACAGAAAAGACAACCTTGGACTTTTGACTAGAATCTGAAATAAGGGCCGATTGGGGGCCGAGCCATCCCCTGCTCTCTCCAGGTGAACGGTGTCAGGATGGAAAGGGAAGAGTCCAGCTGATGTCCACAGTTCCCTTGACTTGGGGAGTGGGGCACACATCTGGGTCACAAAAGGATTCTGTGTTGATGGGAGAGGAGAGGAGTTTGAAGAAACAGTTACTTCCTTCCAGCTGGGAGGGGAAATGGCTACTCGATTGCTTCTTGGACTTGAGGTAGAATGGCTGAGTTGAACAGTTGTGCTGCCCCTAAGAGAGCAGAAACCTCCCCACAGGGCAGCAGGACTACACTCAGCTTCCATCAGGTCAGTGTCCTCACTGTGGAGAACAGGAGGGCTTCATGCCCTATCCCACAGGAGATAAGGATTACTACTGGGGAAGCAGTGGACACCCTGTATCCCCAACCACACCTTCACCCATGCCCACCACACACACACACACACACACACACACACACACCTCTGCATGGCACAGGCCTCTGTGTAGGATCCCCCAGTGGCCACAGCCTCTGCTTCAGGTAGCCCTTGGGGAACTCGGTCAGTGACAGGCCTGGCACATTGACCTGTGTCCACTCTGCGGCTGATAACCAGAGAGCAGCAGCGGGGATGGTACAGCCTCTCTGCCCCACCCTGACACATCTGCCCTGTGTGTGCTGCTCACTTGGGTCCAAAGACACTATTGGCCCCTTCCTATTAGACCTTGTTCAACAAAGACCAGACACCTGTGCTCACCCGGAAATGGGACCCATTGGAGAGTCTAACTGAAGCTCCCTCTTCTAACTGGTAGGATTTCAAACCATTCTTGGAGATGCATAATTTTAGGGTATCATTCATAATCCTCACAGGGCGGGGAAGGCAGCTCGGCCTGTCACCCTAGGTCTTGGAAGCCTGGAAAAGGAGGGTGAGGAGTCTGAGGTCAGCTTGAGCGACATAAGCAAAAACCCTGTCTCAAAAACCAAAGCCCAGAGGGTAGTGAATGGTGAGGAAGGGGATGTATTTAAAGGGTATCACATGCTGTGTCGAAATGACCTCCTGTGACCGTTTATAATGAAAAAGAGGGAAAGAAACATAGACATTGAATGTGTTCTGCACTGACCCTCTGCTTTTCTACCCAGACACGCTCTCTTCACCTCCAGTGACCCTACACCTATGCTCAGGTGTGGCCACCCCACTGGAGTATGTGCTCTGAAGCCGGAAACATAGTGAGGCCTAGAGGAAGTGGAGAGTGCCTGGAAATGAGTGAGGGTGAATGCAGTTGCCAGTACTTAAACACATCTTTTGGGTGAAGACTCTACTTAGAGAAAAATCAGTGAAAGATTACACCAAAATGTGTTTCTCCTCACTGCATTTCCCCCCTCCAAAAAAAATTAAATGTTACATCCACTGGATGAAGCCGCTGTTGGGGGTTGGGCATGTGCCTGTGGACATTTGCGTTTTTTCCTAGGGACTGTTTCAACTCCACCCATAAAATTCCTATTTTGCTGCTTCTGCCCATTTTGGTGATCTCCCACACGGGAATTGGAGAAACTGTGTTTTGAATTCCATGGAGCCATTACCCAGTGACTGGCAGGGCTCACTGAGCACTGCTTCTTCTCTGTATGTTGAGCTTGGTGCGGGGGTACAGGGCCCTGTGAGAGAAGCGGGGAGCTCACAGGGTCACAAACATGGCCTTTGAAGGCTCTGGCTGGGCCCAGGGTGCAGTCATTTAAAGACACATTCCCTCTGTGACCCCATCCTCCCCATTCCTCCCCCATGGTGGCATTGGCCCCAGGAGAGAGAGAGAGAGAGAGAGAGAGAGAGAGAGAGAGAGAGAGAGAGAGAGAGAGAGGAGAACCCCACAAAGAATGTGAGCCCTGAAGACACTTCCAGCCACTGGTAATCCTGAACCAGTGGGGAGCTCAACATTGCTGGTGTTTCAAGCAGCAGGTGCTAAGCCTGGATCCAGCCGCTGACACTGAGGGACAGACTGAGGCAGAGAGGGCAGAAGAGTCTGCAGGATGGGTAGGATCCAGGGACCCAGAACTGGTCCGTTCTAAACCTCTGCCCCTCACTTCGATGAGTGAGGGGAGGATGAGTCCACACTGACTTCCCCGTAATTACCTCTCTGTGAGCATGAGAGAGCTTTCCATCCTGTGTCTTTCACTCATGTCCTAAAGCTTTCATTGCGGCAGCCTTTTGTCTCCCTGGCTGCTTTATTCGTAGGTGTTTTCTGCAGGTATTGAAGGGGTTGAAGAGGCCACACCCCCGACCTGTCCCAATTCCTTCCTGGTGAGTTTGTTATTGCTAGCTAGTAAAGCTAATGATCTTATATCCGGCTACTGACTTGCCAAAAGCGCTCATGAGATGTAAATTTTTCTGGTGGTCCTTGGGGTCTTTCATTGATGACCTTTTTTCCATATGTCTACACTTCTTCCATCCATGACTTTCTCCTCAGGGTTCTGGGTTAAATTCTTCTGCTTGGACCGGCTCTTGGGCCAGTGACCATTTTTACCAGAACACTCTGGAGATCATCATTTGGGATTTTACTTACTTCAGTATCTTTGTGCTCTGTAGCTGAGTTACGGTCTTGGAAGAGTGGTGTTGTCTAGCCCTTCTGTATTTCTTGCCTCTCTGTGCCGTGGTTTCTATGTGTGTTGGTTTGCCTCTGTCTTCTTGGTTGAGAGATCTTCTTTCCAAGATGATTGCTCTTGAAGATTCAGTCCCGGGTACCACTCAGCAAGGGGACCACAAACTACTGCAGCATCAGCATCCTTAAACCCTTCAAGATACAAAGACAGATTTAAAAGTCTATGCACTTCCCAGTCTGAGGCTGTCCCATGGGCCTACACCCTTCAGTTTGTCAGTGTCTGGCCTGTCTGCTCTCGACAGCTGCCTCTCCGAGCCTTTACTCAGTCCCGAGACTTTGACAAAATAGGATATCTCTCATCTACTGACAGGTCTACCAGAGGATCATCATCTCACAACTACTCTTAACTGGGTCTGCAGTTTGCGGAGGGTGTGGGCTTGTCCGGAACATAGGGCTGTCTTAGGTTTCCCTTCTGGAAGTGGCCTCAGTTTTCCTCCTCAGAGCCAGGGAACTGCACAGCCCATTGTGTTCATCTGGACCCTCTTTTCTATCTTTTTCTTCCTTCACCCATTTCTGTCTTTGGAATGAAGCCCATTTTTTTTTCTCACTATCCCTTTCTCTCTTGCCTGCTTACAGAGAAGCAGCCCCCTAGCCCGCCATCTTAAACGGGAAGTCTGCAGTGGGTGAGGATTTCTGCCCATTCTCTCAGTGTCTGGGGCGTGGAAACCAGGCTGCATTGCATCTGCATTCTCTTGTTAGGTCACTGTTGTGGTGACCCAGAACCTGAGCCAGTACACAAGTCACCCAGTGCTACCTCACAGGGTGGGGGCTGCTCTAGACATGTCGCCGATGCCTCTAGACGGTTATTTCCCTTTCCTCTGAGTCTGAGATATGTCAGCAAAGGGGAAATCATTATTATTATTATTTATTATTCATTAAAGTTAAGTCAAGGTGTAGCTAAATTACTTTCAGGACAGATGAAAGGCTTATAACAAAGAAGGTTGGATTCAAATCACTTCAAGACCCAAGTGTAATGTGATTATGAGAGAAAGCTCGAGGGACCTGGTCTGGCTGAGTGTGAGATGAAGAAGCAACTAGAGTCTTGTGTAAAGAATAGAAATCCCCTCCATAGCATATCCTAACAGCACTAGCTTCCAGGATGAAGTACCTTCACATCGTCTAGAGCCCTATCAGAAGCAGCGGGCCCCCAGTAAAAGGCCGGCCACGGACATCTCCCAGGGACAGGCCTCCTTCCCTTCTTTCTTCGTTGTCGCAAGCAGACAAGTCATAACTGAGTAAGGACCCGGATACACTCCTTTCCTGTCTGCAGCCACCTTCCGCTGACAGTTCCCACCGGAGCCGGTGCCCCACCCCCCCCTCCAGAGGGGACCCCAGCTTTGACAGGATTTCCCACCATCTCACTGTCTGGCCTCCTCCCTCTTCCTACAATACAGGGAACACCGAGGGCAAGCTCTGGCCCTCTCGGGTCCTTTGGCAGCATCTACTGCTGTCACACTTAGTTGGGTGTGCTTATCCACATCTGGACACCGGGACATAGGAAGAGAAGAGTGTTTCTAGCCATTACCAGAGGCCCTGGCTTCGGTTACTTCTCTCCTGACCAACCTGGAGGTTCTGCTGATCCACCATGGACTCTTTCTGCCAGACAAGCCGGGAGCTGGTACAAGTCCTACCTATCCCACCATCCGAGGTGGTAAGAGCCACTGGGCATGGTTACCTCCACTCTTGGGCCCAGTGAGACCCCTGGACCGGGCCCGGTGCACTTTGGCCCTCATTGGCTGGGATGTTCTTCCCTTCTGTGGCTCCTGAGCTCTCCAACAACAGCATTTTGTTATCTGCATCTCACCTGATTGGAATTTTACATTCTAGAAATGAATGAGCTGTTTCGCTCTGGAAGGGGAAGGAAGTCAGATTACTCATGCTGGCTCTTGAGGTTGGCTTTTTGTTTTTTTGGTGGTTTTTTTTTTTTCTTTTTGAATCCAGAAATTCTTTACTTAGGAAGTATAAGCAATTAAGAGTAGAGTTGAACCTCCCTTGTGTTGCAAACCTGCAGTTCTAGTTACTTGAGAGACTGAGGCAGGGGGGATCCTGAGTCCAAGGCTTACCTGAGCTACAGAGTGAATTCAGTGCTAGCCTGGATGACATGGTAGATCTTATCTCAAAATAAAAGGGCAAAAAGCAGGCTAGAGCTAGCTTCTGCTCAGCGGTGGAGCACTTACCTGGCATGCAGGAGACCCTGGGTTCCACCCCAGGCACTGGAAAAAAACAAACCAACCCACAAGAATGAGGCAAAATCTTGTCAGAAAGTTCTGGAATAAGGGACAGCTGAACTGCAGTAACACTTGAAACAGCTGTGGTTTGGTTCTCTTGAGTGAAGTCTGACCTTTGGGCTAGCTGCTTCCATTCCCTAGGAAAGCAAGAGAGCAAAACCGCTCAAAGTCTATCTATATCTTTAACAGAGGAGTGACAGACAGACTGACGGACACACCGATTTTTAAAATTGCCTTTTTTGTCTTTTCCATGGATACTTCAAGGAGGACTCCTGCCCCAACTCAGGCTCTCCCTGCTCTGGCTTGCCCATGGGCCAGACAATATCTCTGTCTTCTCATCAGAGTTTCCTCTCCATTAGGTTAAATACCTCGAATCACTAAGGATACGGACAGAAGCCAGGCTTCATGACCTCTCACCTTTTTAGAGCCTTGTTCCTGTACACATTTCATCAGTTAAAAGACTTAAAACGCTTAGGATGTGATTCACACATCTCGTACAGACAGACACAGTGTTCATCTGAAAGTGACCCCATTCCTGTTGCCTCGGGGCTCATGGGTGGGGGAGGGGGGCGCGTCGTCATGGGCTTTTCTTTTTAAAACTCTCTAAAACATACAACATGAAATTATCATCCTAGTCTCTGCAGTGGGAAGCCTGGGGTTTTAAGGAATTGTGGCCATGATGCTGTGAAGAGAACAAGATTTCTCTCAGCCCCTGCTACCTACGATGGAGGCTGAGCAGAAAGTCCAAGAAAAGAGAGTCCAGATGTCCCCCCAGGCTTAGGCATGGGGCCTGGGGACTTGGTGTAGGTAGGAACAGAGACACCCTGTGCCCAGTCAGTGTCTGGCGTGGTGGTGAAGCCTGGCTCAGAAGGTACCAGAGGGAAAGAAAGGGCAAAGATGTGTCCTGGGCAGAACCCAAATGGCTGGGGCTTTTTGTTCAGAATCACAGTGCTAATCTGTGTGCTGAGTGCCAAAAGCACGTCCATCAAAAATGTGCGCTCAGAGCCAGCCAGGGACATTCTTCTCCATTGGTTCTACTTGATTTGAATTGCCATGTTCAAAACTACTGGGGTAGGCAGACGCTGGCTTAGCTGCAGAGTCAAGCTAATGTAAAATATGCTTCAACTGCAAGATAGCGTGCCAAAGTATTTCCATTTCATAGCCTGCATTTTTTTCCTTGAGCTGCAGACCCAGAGGGGAGCGGGCACGTGGCCAGAAAGTGCACTGGACTGAGTGAGCTCTGTCCTCGGAGTCACAGAGGTTGCCCATTGGCATCCTTGATGCTGCTGGAAATTCAGCCTTACGGTCATTAGTGGTGAGAATGTGGGAAGTGGAGGCTGGCGAGATGACTGAGTCTCTAAAGTTCTTGCCATGCAAGCGCAAGGACCTGAGTTCAAACCCCAGAGCCCACATGAGAAAGCCAACCAAGGTATCTGCATTCCTGCAATCCCAGGGCTGGGGCAGTGGAGGCAGACAGGTCTCCAGGGCTAGCTGGCCAGCCAGTCTAGCTGAATCTGTGAGCGCCAGGGTCAGGAAAATTCCTTGTCTCTGACAATAAGATGGAAAGCAATTGAGAAGGGCACCTGACATCTACATCTGACCTACACACACACACACACACACACACACACACACACACACACGCACGCACACACACACACACACACACACACACGCACGCACACACACACACACACACACACACACACACACGCGCGCACACGCACACGCACCTTAGAAAGCCGATCACTGTCCCAACCACACCCAATGGGGATGACCAGACTTACTTTTTCTCAGACTTCTCCACCAAACTGATGGTGTGGATATAACAAAGGGGCCTACCCTAGAAGGCACTTCATCCCACTCTGTGTACTCCCTGACGAGAAGGGAAATCAGAGTGCCCAGAGGAGCCAGGGTCCTTCCCTGAATGCACAAAATACCAAACCAGAAACAGTCCTCACCCCTGGCTGGAGGTTGGAAATGCGGCAGGAGCAAGCATACTGTCCAAACCCCTCTCCACACCCCATTCACAGGTCAGTGTACAGCCTGGGACTTTGCTTTTCTGACTCTAATGATGCTGCAGTTTGGGGACCACAATGTGGACAACTAGCCTGAAACACAGGATCTTAAGGGCCCTGGCGGCGCTGGGACTTAGGTTTGCCTCTGCCTGGTCTGTCTGGGCACCAGTAGCATATAGAGCTGACAATCTTCTGGAATGCTCTGAGTGACCCAACAACTTGCATGCCTAGAGGTAAGCGTTAGGAAATGGCTACGAGGAAAGACATTTTCCTGTGCTTACCTGTGAGAACGCAAAGGAATTACTATTTTTGCAAAACTCTTAGCTTTGTATATGAGGGCCTGAACCCTGAGGGCAACTCGCAAGGGTGACCCTGATCTTCAGTTAAGATCAAAAAAGGGGATAATACGATATCTATGGCTTATGGCCCCTGCAGCAATGAGCTTTCCCACACAGTCAGCCTTAGCTATCACTTTAACAAAGTTGAGGCTGAATGTATTAGAGGAGAGTCTGAGGTCAACCATCCTTGAATAAGCATTTAGAGTGGGTTACGGGAAACAGAAAGCCACACCACGCTTCAAGGGTGTTCCTAGAAGTCCAGGGTTTCAGGAAGCTCCCTCCTTTGAAGTGAGCCTGGCAGCCAGCTCCCCCACAAGCCCTCCTCCACTGCTTTCTACAGGCTTTTGCTGATTGTTTCTGATCCCGTGGTCAGTCCTGGGCATTAGTCTCTAGATGAACATCTGTCCAGTGTCAGCAGAATTGCAGCCACATCTTACAGGTTCAGATAAAGATGCGAAGCCGTGATGGTTCACATAGGTGTCTCCAAGAGAAATCACCCTGGAAGTCACCTGAGTCAAGGTAGAGAGTGAGAGACAGGGGACACAGGAAGTCCTGTATCTTGGTACTTCCTCGCACAGACACCTCACTTGGCTGTGTGTGCCCACACCTCATCTGGACCCTTCACACCTGTGGCCTCTGTCCCTCCTTCGAAGTTCAGGATTTACACAGTGTCGTCTTTTGAGAAGGGAGAGCCAGTTCTTCCATGCCACAAATGTGGCCTGTCTCAGAACCCTTTTGTACATCCAGGTCCAGGTTGCGTGGGTCAGATAAGGCTCCATCTGTTACAGCTGCAACCTTTGATGCCTTAAGCCTTTGCCCTCCTCCGCAAGAGGACTTTAGAATCCTCCCAGCATATGTGGCCAAAAGGATTCCATTCAGAATGTAGGGGAAGCCCTCCGCAGGGCCTGGTGTAGAATAACCGCCTCCCAAAGGCTCTGGTTACTGCACTTCCTCTCCAGTCGCCCCAGCCCCCCTCCCCCTTTGGACCTCAGCATGCCTCCTCTCTCCAGGCATCACTGCTTCCCTGAGCCTTGAGCCTGGGGACGGGAATTCCAAAAGTTTTTCAGTACAGGAGCAGCTCCTTCCATCTCTTACCAGAGGCCTGTTAAAACCATCTCAGATCTTCATTCTGATCTGCTTGGCAGCAGAGAACACTCAGTTGGATTGTTGCATCTCAAGACTGAGGAGAGAGGAGAGAGACACCCTGGCCCTCTCCGACTCAAGGGTCTTGGTTGTGGGTAAAGAATGGCTTGTGACTGTGGCTGGCTGTGTTTGAGGAATCTGCCTAAGGCTCAGGAATGCTTTTCACATGTACCACATCCTCCTCTGCTGATCTACTCCCCTCTCTGGACCCCGGTACGGTGCTGTCCCAGTCTGTGGCCTGTCATCCCCAGTGCTCCTGTCCTGCCTCCTCTTGTCCACCAAGCTGGAGCTGAGTAAACTGGCGCTCTACTGGCCTCAGTTCTCACACACCGCGCTCTCTCCCCCTCCCCCTCCCCCTGCCCCAGAGAGCACACATCACCGTTGCCTTAGCCTCTCATCACTGACCACGCAGAACCTGGCCACCTCCCAGCCAGCCCTCCTGGTATCAAGCCTCAACATTGTCACATCCTTGAGACAGACTCACATCTAAGCCTTGTCTCTGAAAGGCTAGGGAGGGTGGCCTTCTCCTGTACTCCCAGCTGGCTTTTCTGAGCATGTTTCCCCACAGTGAAGAGGTCAAGGGGGTGTTGGAATGAAAAACAAAGAAATCCAGTTTGAAGTCATTGGCTTGTGTTGTTTTAAGAGAAGAATTTATACTGTGGGTGTCAGTGAAGCGTTAAAACCCCCCAGCTCCCTCCAGAGGCCTCCTGCTGTGACCCACACCCTAAGAATTCTGTTCTTGTGATCAGTTACAGTCCTGCCCTGAGTGGAGTCCCAGCACTTGCCTGTTGCCTTCCAAACAAAGTCGTGAACATAAACATCTTCATGGTTTCTCAGCCACATGTACAACGTGATTAGAAAGATTAGAAAAGTCAAACTAGAAATGTCCCCTTTCCTGAAGTTTTGCTTTAGAAGCATAGTAAATGTGTTGAATAGCTGTTGAGTGATGACTAGAGTTATTGGCTAGAATCAAGTTCTGAAGACCTCACTAGTATAGACTTGACCAAAGTGACTTGGGCTCAGCCAACTGAGCATAAGAGAGTCTTGAGCTGATCCTCTGCAAAGCTCACCAGAATATTCTTTTTGTTGTGGTGGTTGTTTGTTTTTTCAAGACAGGGTTTCTCTGTATAGCCCTGGCTGTCCTAGAACTCACTCTATAGACCAGGCTGTCCTCCAACTCAGAAATCTGCCTGCCTCTGCCTCTGTCTCTGCCAAGATTAAAGATGTGCAACATTGAAGGTGTGCACCACCATGCCCAACTCATCTGAATACTCTTAGGAAAACCTCTCCTCAGGGCCCTGCAAAGCACTGTGATGAGAATGATCACTGTTATCAACTAGTGTGGACTATTTGATTGGACCATCCTGAAGAGCCTGTAAACACCATGATGTCTTAGCTAGCGGTAAGTTGTTGAAAATCAGTGGTAGGGTCTAGAATCTACCAGTGGACGTGGGGGTAGGGGGTATGGCTTAGTGCCTAGAATCCACCAGTGAGGAGCTGGAGGTCGTGGCTGGGTAGTAGACCACCTGCTTAATGCACATAAGGCTCAGGGTTCCATACTCAGTACAGCAAGTTGACAGCCCCTTCTCCTAACACACATGCCCACTGCAAACACACACACACACACACACACACACACACACACACACCCCTTAAAATTTGATTCCTCCTTTCAGAACCCTTCAGGTCCTGTCTTTTTTCTGTTTTATCTAATCCTCTTGGATAAATTAGGGAATTATTTTAACCTAGCTGCTTGCTGTGGAAGCACCAGCCCATGCTGGTCTCCTTCACCTCAATATGGTACATAGAGATCTGTCTCTGTAAGCATCTTCCTACTATTTCATGCCTTTCTTTTATGAAATATGGGAATAAGACACTAGGTTTTCACAAGAAGATTGATGCTATTGACATGGTTATCTCAGTAGCTAATCTGTGTCTACTTTGATGCACAATACCAAGGACAATAAGAATGTTCTCTGTGAAGAGTCCTTTATGGTATAACATCTTAGAGCCAGACTGGACCTAAAGTTTGACAAACCCAAACTTTTCTTGAAGTTGGGAACTCGAAATGCCAAGCACACACACCAGGGCCTGAAAGAACCAAGACGCCAAACCCTCCCTAGTCCACGTTAGCTTGATAAATGAATGTTCTCATGTAATTCCTCTAATTAAATCATTTTCTATATTAGATCATTTGGGGGATAAATTACATGATTCACTGACTCTTGAGTTTTGTTTTGGAAGCCATGAGCAGACACTCCCCTAGCCAAAACTCATAGACTTTGGTAGAACTAATATGTGCCATGAACTTCAAGCTTCTTTGAGGTCCCCATATTGTGGCAAAAAAATAAAATAAAAATATATTCTTCTATCTTAGTGCAATGTGTCCACTCTTCATAACTAGCTCAAAAAATAGGACATCCAGTCACTACAAGAACAGAGGTAAACCAATGGTGAAGTTCAGACAGTTGAACAAATTATTTCTTTAGTCCCTGGAGTACTACGTTTTCAATGCAAATGTTTTCAAAGGTAGACTAGGTTTCAGTTGACATCAGACATATCAGCTCCTCTTGTATTCTAAGTATGAAAAAGCCCCCCCCCCCCATATCCACCATGTCCCTGAGTCAGCATTGTACAAAGAATGAACTCTGAGGCAGAGGCAGGAGCAGCATCCTTTTCATCGAGAAAGAGGAGGCAGAAGCATCGGCCATGCCAGCCACCTCCAGCCTCTAAAGAGCTGGTGCTGAGACCCTGACCCGATTTTGTGTGAAGTATCTGTCCCAAGCACATTATCTGTGGGTCACTTATCACTGCGTGAAGTGCTTTTGTGAGTCCCTCCCCACTGGGGGTTTTTAGTCATGACCATGAAGAAACAGAGGAATGTAAGTACTATGATGGTCCTAATAGGAAGGGAAAGATGCCCACTGACATCTCAGCACACTCAACAATGCATGCCACTCCATAGTCTGTGGAGAAAACACAGAATTAGGAAGCCAGCTTGTCACCTTTTTAATTGTGTGTGTGTGTGCGTGTGCGTGTGCGTGTGTGTGCGCGTGCACGCGGTGCAGTTCATTGTCAAGTGTCTTCTATTGCTTCCAACCTATTTTTTCATCAGTCTCTCACTAGACTGTCTGGCCAGTGAGCTATAAGAATCTGTCTGTCTATGCCCACCCCCCCCCCCCCCAAACTAGAATTACTGATATAAACCACAATGCCCAACTTCTACGTGGGTCCTGAGGATCTGAACTCAGGTCCTGATGCTTGCATGGCTGGCACTTGGCTGATTAGACCATCTCCCCAGCCCCTTGTCATGAAAACAGATGTGACAGACGCAGTATGCATGTGGCTTTGAGTTGAGTGACCACTATGTATTCTGGTTTCCACTCTTTCTGAAATTTATATATACTGGGCGGTTTTCTAATAAAATGTGACGGGTACAGAGTTTATCTGCTGATGATTTTAAGGCTTCCTGCTGCCCCTCGAACCAGGAGTAGGGTTTGATTTTATTTTAAAAGTCACTCTTAGAGCTGCATGACTTCACCCCAAGCAGGCTAAATAAATGAATTTTCAGCATCATAATGGGCACTAAGCTGATGTGTCAGCGGTTTGAGGCGGGGGAAGTTGCAGGGCCAGTGTGGAAAGATACTGTGGTCCCCAGGCACTTTCCTTGGATGGCTTCGTTGTGAGGTGTGTGGTGGGTCGGAATGAGCTGGGAGGTGGGGGTGGGAGTGGGACGCTGTCCAGAGCCCAAGTTCTTCCCAGCCACAGTGTCAGTCTGATTGGGGCAAATCCCCCTGAAGTCTATTGAACCACCCAGCTGCTTGTCCCCAGTCAGGGGGCAGCTCAGAGAAGAGGGCAAAACCTCCTCAGGCCACTGTTTCTGGGAGCCACTTGTGATTCAAAGCCAAGTGCATGGCTTTGTTCACCCAAGTGGTTCGTGAGCTCCATCCACTTGCCCTTTTGAAATCACTGCCCGCGCCCCAAAGTCCCACCACTTTGATCTAGAGGCCCAGGTGCCTTCCCAAGCCCTTCCTACATTTAAGAAGGCTTGGCCTTCAATACACACCTACAGCTGAGCTCACGAAGCTTCCTCCGCCCCAGCAGGTCCCTGCCGGCTTCCTACCAGTATCCCGTTGGGCTGCAGATTTTGACCTAGTTTGGCTGACTGATTCTTCTCTAAATAGCTTGGTAATCAAGCCACAGGCAGGCCGGTTAGGAGCTTCCCCACCGCATTCCTCTGGGTGTGGCTAACATCCTTCTGACCCCTGCCTGAAATTACTCCTGGAGAAATGCTGTTTAAATAAATCCTGTGTGTCCAGATTCTCTTGAGGTCAACTCTGTCATTGTCTTTTCCATGTGACTTTTTTTTTTTAATAAAGGAAATTTACTGAAGTGATTTTCTTCTAGAATGATCTCTGCCTTTTCCAACTTAAGAGATGGGTTTATACTGAGCCTAAAGTATAGCAATAAAGAGTAAGGATGATGCCAAGGGGAGCTGTTAGCATCAAGAAGCCGGGCATGGTGGCTCTTGTTTCTAACATCCCCAACTCCATGAGATGCGGCTTCATTGTGACCGCAGAGGGAACACTCTGCGTGGGGGGTAGATTAGGTACCCCCAGCCTTCCATGATTCTCTTCTGCACCAAGTTTCCATTTTTCTCATCTCAGAGATTTCCATGTTGTTGGAAAATGTTGGAAAGACATGAAGAGTTCTTCATCCCCTGTGTGTTCACCATGTAGTGATCCAGTCCACCACAGGAAGATTGACTGGGACCACATCCATGGCCACTTTGACCACCCTCCCTTAGACTGCTGTAATGACAGGAGAGACAGGGGAGCTCACCCACCCTCACAGCCCCATGATTGGTGGTTTAGTTTGCCTCTCTGTTGCTGTGATAAACACCATGACCAAAAGCAACACACATCCATGTCTGTAGCACAGTGAGCATATGGAGGTCAGAGGTCAACTTTTTGAGAGTTGATTCTCCCCTTCCGTCACATAGATCCCAGAAATCAAACTCAAGTCATTAGTGCCTTCACTGTTAAGCCACCTGGCTGACACTAACTCCTCAGTTTTGATCTAGTTCAACTTAAGAATCTCTCTGTATGGTTACTGCTTTTCCCAAACCCCTCACTGTTAGATTTTTACCAGAGGTTCTGATATGTTTTCTTTATATGAAACTGTGCATCTAAAAATGATGATGGCTTTGCTCCTTTTTAGTTCACGGACTTTACTTCTTGTCTTATTGCACTGGCTACAGCGTCTTAGCCATATTAAACCAGGAAGTACTTATCAAACATGGGCACACTACACAGACTTCTCCGGTAGGCATGGAAGAGGGCATTAAAATCTTTGCAGAGCAGAGGCTTTCTGGACTCCTTTCAAGTAGAAAGTGGCTTGGGAAACAGTGTTCTAAGTCTGTCTCTAAGGTCGGGTCAGAGATTCAAATACAGAGAGACACACTAGGGACCTATTGACACCAACATAAGCCAATGTTTCATGCTGCTGTGAAGAATGGGGCATCTCCCTTCTCAGTACACTTTCTAACAGAGCATGTTCTTCTCCTCTTCTGTCCTCCTAAACTTCAACACTCATTGTGTCTTCTTAGGGTCTTCCTCAATGCAAGCATGATTTACAGAAGGCAAGAAATGAGCTCCTAAGATACGGATTCATGGAGTTTTTAGCATAAACTTTGCACAGGATAATCACTTTCTTCGTTCACGCTACAACCTGCTGGCCTTGAGAGTTTGATTTTGAAAGGTCACCAGGGAATCTTTCGGGTCTTGGCTGGTTTTCTGAGTGACTGGTTTATGTCATATTCCTGACGTCAGCAGTAGTCTCGAGAGAGTGTTGCTGGCTTTTGGGAACAGTGGTGCCCACCACCAAGCTCAGCCGGAGGTCTTCACCTAAACACACAGTGATGTTTCTAGAAGTTCTATTCCAATGGTGGCTCCATAGGTCAGAGCTCCGAGTAAGAAGTGAGTGCGGGAGGCATCCTAGCCTGTTGAGGACTTGCAGGGCTTGCTTCTGGAATAGGTGGGCCCCATGTGGGATGACTGGGTCCCAGGTCACCCCGACTCTGGCCTTGGGACTATCCTAACTGTAGATGCCACTTGTGAGCACCTCCCTGCTTACCCTTGCCACTAGGCAAGAAATGTGTTTCACAGAACCAGCTTCTGGTTAGTGAAAACAGAGTCGCTTCAGTCTCCGAGTTGTTAGAAGGCATCCTAGCTTTCTCCTCGCCCTTCTAGGACCTCATGTCCACCCCACATCCAGCCATGCCAAGTCCCGAGTCTTCCACAGGTGGGCAGTGGGCAGTGACTCTCAGCCCTGTGGAGCCTCTGCTCTTGATCTTGTGCCTACAGACTCCCCCACCTTCTCCAGTCCCTCCACAGGGGCGGCTTCCTGTAGCACCTTTTCTTCTTCAAAGACTTCCTGACTGGAGGGCCAGACCAGTAAGTCCGTCTAACAGCAGCAGGCTCCCGAGTCCTGGGGAGGGGTGGCCCACAGCCTGGGGTCCTGTCTCACTAACCCTACCCTACATGATCCCTGTGGGCTCATGAGCACGGTAGGCCAGAATGCCTTTGCCATGTTCTGTGCCTGGGTTGTGGCCTTCCAGAGAGTCACAGCTGCTTCTTTGCGTAGTTCTGACTATAAATAATTACATTGTTCTGTTCCAAGATAAGTTCTTATCAAGACGGAGGCCCTGGACTAGGTGATTCAGGCACATGACCTCAAGTTACCTTCCCTGCGGCCATAGGAAGTAGGAACACTGTCCTCATTCAACTGACCAGGAAACCAGGCCCAGAAAGTTACATTGGTGGTGCCAGGCATCGCTCAAGCTGCCTGTCTCCCATGTTTCTTCCACCATTGCAGTGTCTGGCGACACAGCGAGGAATAAGTGATATGCAGTGTGCATAAATGCCTGAACTCAGAGCCCTGGGGTGATGCTGGAGACATACATGCAGTTGGCCTCTGTGGAGCTGGGTAGCACACACCATGGCGGAGCGCTAACGTGCCTCTCCTTGGAAGCCAGTCGGGAGCATTGACCTCAAATGTGAAATTCTGAGGGGGGCGGGGATCTTGAAGCACTTGCTGCCGCTGTTGGCTCGTCACTCACGCAGGCCCTGCTGTGTTTGGCTGTCCCTGTGAGTGTTGCTGCTGTGCACATATCAGAAGGTACTAGAATTGCATGCCAAGGACTCTGTCCCAAAGTCTTTCTCCTAGACCACACAACAGAGATCAGCACAAGAGGGCAGATCCATGGCGATGTCCACATCTGAAAGCAGCTTCCATTCTCAAGTGGAGGAGAATTCTGTTTCCTCTTTATCCACCATGGCATCCACAACATGCATTTGAGATGCTTTCCAGCTAAACAAACTCATTCCCTTGCCCAGTAGATATGTAATCTAGGGAGCCTGGACAGGACCCTCTTACAGAATATTGTGAGCATGGCTGAGAAAATCCCAAAGCATCCCTGCCATAAATGTCAGGCAGGCATCATTTGCAAGTGGTTGGCTAATGAAAAGCTTTGGTTGCAGGAGGATTGACTGTTGCTAAGAAAATAAGAGTGAGACATTTTACAGAGCATCACCTCAGCTCTATAGAAAGAGGTATAACAGGAAGACCAGAGACCAGTGACCGAGTGTCCTCTGCTCACGTCAGACCAGCCCCACAGGGAGCAGCCACCTGCCCGTTCTCAAATGCAAGCCACTACAGTTCTCTTTGTGGCACTCTTAAGTTCTCTGGTACCTCAAGGTGATAGATGCGTTCTTGGTTCTGTCCCATTTACCCCCATGGCCATCACCAGGACGTTGGCATACATCTCCAAGGGGGTGACATGTACCCTTGGGGAAAAAAAAAACAATTAGGAAGGAATTGTTATTTCTCTTTTGAGAGATGATTTCACTGTGTAGTCTGGACCCGCTTTGGACTTGGGACTCTCCTGCCTCTGTTTCCCCGGGGCTGGGTGTCGAATCAACATTACTGTGCACACCTTTCTTCTGGGGCGGGGGATTTAAAGTACTTCATTGGTGAGTACTAACTCACTGTCTTTAGACCACGTATGGGAAGAAAGGATGGGGAAGGGGTAGCTTTGGCAAGCAAAATTCAAAGGTTACCATGAAAGCCTAGCTGTCTGCCCACTTATGTTGGGCTCTTTATTCTTCTGGGGGCAATACAACTCTCACTCTTGCCCCCAGATGGTCACTGGGCTGTGTCTCTTCCTTTCAGCCTACAGCTGCTTGCATCTGTGTATGTTCCCAGACAGTTTGGGATGTTTTTTTAATTAACTTTTTTCCCTCCAGGCCATTCTGAATTATTTTCTCCACTATTCTGGAACATTGATGCCGAGAATTAAGAGTTGACCGTTTCCTCTTTTCCTGGAAAATATTCTAATGACTCTCTGATAATATGTTTGATTGTGTGTCTCGGGCATAGCCAACCCTTCATGAACATGTGGGGAGCCATAATGATGCCATACTCAGGGGGGCTGAGTATAATGGTGCTATTCATGCAAAAGATGAATAAAAAAAAGTGGGAAGTGAATATCAAAATGAAGTTGAACAAGCAAGTTTCTATGGGGTCCTTAAAACAGATTGCACTTTGGAGAGTGCCCGTGGAGGCTGGCACAGTGGCTGTACTCATTGGAGCTGTTGGTGCCAGCTTGGGCTGGCTTCTGCTGCCTTTGTTTCTGACCCCAGTGACAACCAGCCAAGTTACCCTAATTATACCCATGGAGTACTATGTCACACCGACGAGAAAACCTGCAGCTGTTATGTGTCCTGGAGAAGATGAGTGTTCTCCTATCTGCATCCAGGGTTCCTAGAGGAGCCCGGGGAGTGGGGGGTATCCTTCTGAGAGTCTCAGGACTCACCCCAAGACTGCCTGGTTCTGGGACCTCAACTTCTCAGTGTCAGTGCTATCTGAAGCCTCGAGCAGAGGGGGATTATCTCCAGCTGTAAATGGTGGACTAGCTGTAAATAGTGGACTAGCGAGCAGGATTTCACACCCGGCAATGGTGTTGGCCTCTGCATGCGTCCCTTGGATCCCCTGCCAGCTCCCCTGCCAGTTATAACAGAAGTTCTGATGTGCACCTGTGAGCAGTAGTCATGCGTGGATATTTCAGGGAGGCCCCGTAGTGTGTTCTCTGGGGACACAGGGTGTCCCTATCAGTTTTCAGAGCAGCTTAGGAAAACCCAAGCATTCGTCTATCAAGATTAGAGTGTTAGGGCTGGGATTCAGTGTTGGAGCACATACCAAAGACGGGTCCCGAGTTCATTTCCAGCATCAGTGCTTTACTGATGTTTTGGCAATTAGATGTGACCATCCGAGGACATGCTTCTAAAGGAAGCATCATGGTGGCAAAGCCCTGGAGCTACTGCTCTTTTGTGCCTCTAGAACCACAAGAAACTCTTCCAAATGGGCCATCTACCTCTGTGTAGGTTTTTGCTACTGAATTGTCCTGGACTAATTTTTAAACAAACGTCATGAGTCCTTGGTGAGGCAGCTTTTTATGTGTTTTATATTCTGTAAACATGGCCATAGTTGGCTCAGACACTTGAACACACAAAAATCTTCCATAATTTTAAGTGAAGGAGTATTCAACTAAGCCCGTCAGAGGACAGTGCCGTAGGGCTTGTCCACCATGAACTGCAAAAAGAGCAAAATGCCATGGGAAACTAATGATGAGAAGAGAGCGGATAAAACAAAAGTGATTTTCCAAAGAGTACCGGGGCTGCCAGGAGCTGCTGAACCACGTTGTTCCATTAGGACAAGAAGGGGGCTGTAGGAGTCCAGCCAGCACATGCTCCAAGCCCTGCCTCTGGCGGAAGCTGACGTGGGCACATCAGAGGTCAAACGTGTGAGATTGGGGGTCGTGCAGGGCAGCCCTTCCTGAAGCTGAGGAGGAAGTGTGTGTTAGTTCCTTTTGTACCACTGAGCACAGTACCTGGCAGGACGACCTGGTCCAGGTCAGTTCACAGCAGCCAGAGCAGGAGAGGGAACCTGTTCACATCATAGAGAAGGACCAGGAAGTGGAAGCCAGCCTCCAGCCTTCCAAGGCCTGCTCTTGGTGATCTGCTTTCCCCAGGTAGGGCTCCTATTGTAAAGGTTTCGCATCCTCCCACAACAGTGCCACCAGATGGGGACCAGACATGCCACACATGAGCCTGAGAGGGCTTTCTCAGACCCAAACCATGACACATTGTTTTCCTGACTTGTGAGCCTCGGTTTGCAAGGGTGCCTTGTTTTCTGTGCCCTGAAGACATGATCTCCTCCATCCCCATCCTGTTTGGCCTCCCCAGCCCCAGGTCCTGGCTGCTAGCCTGTAGGACGTGCTGAATAAGAGGCCAGGCTTTTGTTTGGGGCTTTGTTCTGGTCTTGAAACCGCACGACAGTTTCTGGGAGAGCTGTATGCCCCATAAAAGGAATGAAACAGTACACTGGGGGAGAAACTGGCGGCCAGTGGCTGGCAGATCTAAATCTGCCTTTACTTCTGTGGGCCAGGCCATCAGCAGCCATTAATTCCATCCGTGGAGATGAGGGGCTGGCTGCTTAGCAACGCCTCTTCAGGGTACCACCTTGCAGAGATGAGCCTGAGATGGAGCTCAGAGAAAGTTCAGCTGTTTGTTTCTGAGTAGAAAAAAAAGTGAGAGTTGTTTTTTAACACAGAATATCACTGCTTACTCAAGACGACCAAATCCAATCACTAAAAAGAGGGTATAGGAGGAGAGACATCACGAGGCAATCACTGTAAGTTTTCCAGCTGGAGAAAAAAGGTTTTTAAACACTTGTCTATAGCATGTAGCCTTTCTGTGCCTCCGAAGCCCTGCAGGGCTCACACGTCTTTGCTGCTGCTGCTGCTTCCCATCAGATAGTCTAGGTCAATGGTTCTCAACCTTCCTAAGGCTGAGACCCTTGAATACAGTTCCTCATGGTGTGGTGACCCCCAACCATTAAATTATTTTCGTTGCTACTTCATAACTGTAATTTTGCTACTGTTATGAATCATAATGTAAGTATCCGATATGCAGGATATCTGATATGCGACCCCTGTGAAAGGTTCATTCAACTGCAAAGGGGTCACGACCCATGGGTTGAGAACCACTGGTCTAGGTGGATGTGCATTACCCTCTGTCTTTATCATGTTGGCCTAAGACAATGAAAGAAGATCCCAAAATCAAGCTTCACTAAGAAAGAACTGGCAATCCCAGCACTCAGGAGGCTGAGGCAGGAGAATTACAAGTTTGAGGAGAGTCTGGCTGGACTATCTAGTGAGATCTTGTACCAACATGGGGTGTGGGATGTTAGTCATCTTTACCAGTTCCCAAATTGATTTTAAACTTGAGCGCTGGGGCCTGAACCATATGGTTTAGATGGAGCCTGAACCGTAATGGCCCTTTATCAGGTTTGGTGGAAGGAGAAATCAGGAAGGTGTCTGGGGGCTACAGATACTGGCCTTCTGCCCAAGTACAGGTTATCCTTAGCTATTCCGAGATTGAACAGTGACTAGGATGAGTTGGTGTGTACCAGTAATGCATGAGGTTTCTAAGTGTTTCCCCAAACTTCTGTCAAGCAGTAGTACTGTGTACAGTGATTAGGTTTGTCTTGGCCTACATGACACCGTAAGCGTGGCTGGGTCCCGGGAGGGATAGGAGAGGTTGGTGGTGAGACCGTTTCATGACTCACGAGTGTAAAGACCTCTAGTCCAGGGGTCAACAAATGTCACAGGCAGCCCAGGCTACAGATACAAACCAGCAACCATCCTTGTAAATCGACCACAGTCTTTCAAAGACATCTCCTTCTGAAGATGTAAAGAAACGGAATGAGAAGGGGTCAGGAGCCTTGAGACCACTGGGAGTATAAAAAGCCAGGATTACATGCTGTGACTCTTTGAGAGAGAGGAAGGGGGTGGGTTTGTCCCCTAGTCCGCCCTGGCATCCTTCTGCAACACAGTGTTCTGGTTCCTTGAGTGGCATCGTCCTAAGGGTTCCTCACCCCCGCCACCCCAGGAACCAGTCCAGTCCTCAGGACAGTTCCACCAGAACAGAGATCTTCTGTAAGTCTCAGGATGCTTTGTCACAACTAGTTGGAAAGGGATGAAGAAAACTGAAGAAGTTCTTGGGGGCGAGGGGGGGTCTCCCTGTAGCCTGGACTGTTGGGTCACCTAAAAGCCCCTCCAGCGTGTACACCACGCACATCCTCTGACCTCCCTGATCCTCTGGTCTCCCTGGGTTATCTACTGTGTGATCTCAGGGGCACTGTTGGCACAGACTTCTAAGGACCTTGGCCTTTCATCTGCCTGGGTGTTTGGGGGTTGCTACTGAGCAAAGGAAAATTGTCCATTAAGGGAAAGACCTAAGCATATGTGCAGAGGTCAGGCAGGCTCACCCAGCCTGGACATTTATGGTATGTGAGGGAGCTGCAATTCCTGGCAGTGGCTTCCTCCCTGGGTGGAGATTTGGGTGAAAGGAAGTGCTGAATCATGACAAGGTCAAGGTCAGGAAGGAGGCAGGCGAGACCTACTGCTGGACCTGCTCATAGAAGGAACAGTGATGTCACTGCCTAAAAGGCAGAACCCAGGGCAGACTGGGTCCAAGCCACAGACTCACACTACAGCTGTAAGGAGAATCCCTCAGACATAACCAAACTGACTCTCCTCCATCTGTGCCTTCCACACCAACTCCCCTAAAAGTACCGTGTCTTCTGCTTTGTGACGTGGTGTCACCACAGTCCAGAAGTCTCTGGGCTGGGCTTCTTGCCTAGAATGTGACAACCCAAGCCCAAAGAATACCACCTTGGATCAACGAGCAATACCTGCCATATAGAAGGAACTGGACGCGTGACTGGCATCAGTAGAGCAAGAAGTTCATCCAGACAATAGGGTCAGAGTCACCATGTCCCCTGTGCCGGTGTCTGTCTGTCTCTATAGCCTCCCCTGCTGCTTGTTCTGTGTGGCTGAGTGTCTGGTTCAGGTGGAGTGTGGATGTTCCCCCTGGGACAATGCCAGGGACCTGTGTGCTTTGGGCTCCCTGCCTCTCAGACATTTGGGGATGTTCTTCGGGAGAAGACATTGGGAGTGGGGCTGTGGTTTCCAGTGGGAAAGCAAGAATTCCCGGTTTGAAGGGATGGTAGCTTGATAGGAGGGCACCAGACCAAACTGCTCTGTGAGAGCCCAGCTCCTCCCTCCCAGGCTGGAGGTGTTTGAAGTTTATCAGTTTCCTCTTGCTCCCAGGTCTGCAGCTGCCAGGGGTGACATTTCCTGGCTTTTGTGGGACTGTGGTACAGAGTCTGTTTTGAAAGGACAGGAACATAATAAAAACGGATATGAAAGAAGGGCCAGATGACATCACTTAGAGTATTGAGGAAGCCCACTCTTGGATGTTTATAGACCCAGCATGTTAGTTGTTTGTGTTTGATAAGGGTACTTTGGATACATCCAGAGAACTGCTCAGTATTCATGAATTTTTAGTGTGTGCTCATAGCAACACATAGAAAATAGGGGTGTTGGCTTGGATCTCCAAAGACCCTGGTTTATTAGTTGACCTTAGGGACAAGGTTCAGCAATTAACATAAACCATGCCTGAGCCAGCTCCCTTTTCTTAAAGAAAAAAACCAAGAGGCCTATTTATTAGGGATAAATCAACATGCTGAATGTTTCTCAAAATCTTACTCCAGAGAAAACAGCAGTAGGGAAAACTTAGGATGAAGATACTACCTTTCTCATGGTAATTCCAGTAGCTATGTATAGACTCGTGAGTGTTATATGTAGGCCATCGGATGAAGAATTAAAACATCCTCCTGTCTCCATAAACAGTAAGCTCTCTGGATGATGGAAATGTCACCTGCTCTGAGCTCTGGGCAAGGAATGGTGTGGCCTCGCCCCTCAGTGGGTGGGAATAAACCAAGATCAAGGCTTGAACATGGAGGCCTCCTGCCTCAGCTAGCCCTGCCCAGACACTCTCTTGGGTTCTTCTCTTTCCAGGCTCATAGCAAGATGATAGATTCTATGTGCCCTGCAAATGAGGAGACTGGAGGACAGGGAGTATTTCTTGCAGGGCTCTTGGCCTGGCATACCTTCCTCCAAGTGTGGCCTGATTCACAGCAGGCTGTGTTTCTTGCAGTGAGATGGTCCAACTGGACACTCCAGGCGGGGCAAAGACACCAGGCAGCTGGTGGCCCCAGAGGCCCCATCTGTATGCAGGGCCCCTTTTTGAGGACTTTGGAAAAGTCACCTGTGTTCATGAACCAGTTCAGGAGAGTAGACAGAAATAGCTCCTAAAGTTTCGCAGCCCTGGTGCAGACCTTCTCAACACAGGCTCATTCCTGAAAATGTGCATTTCGACTCTGAACAAGCCCCATCAGTAGGGTCAGCAGACAAAGCTTGGTCTAAGCCAGCAGGGCCAACTCAGTGTATAGGATAACATTGGGATCTAAGGATGCATCCAGTGAACATTAAAATAAGCCAAGCCCTCAACAAGGAGGTGTGGGGGCAAAGAGAATAGAATCAAAGGTGACTGTTGGGAGGGTGGCTGGGGAGATGGCTTAGTCAGTGGTAAGTTCCTGTGATCCCAGTTCTGGCAAAGGGAAGGCAGGAGAATCCCTGGTCCTCCCTAGACAGACAGTCTAGCAGAATTGGTAAGTCAGGGAGAGACCCCGTCTCAAAACTTGAAGTAGAGAGGGACTGAGAAAGATACCACCATCAATCTCTGGCCTCCACAGGCACATGAACACACACGCATGTGCACCTGCATATGCAGGTACACACAAATGATCAGTGGGTGTCTGGGTGGACAATTCCCACAGCAGCGGTAGCACGCCACACACACTGGGCATGTCTGATGGGCACTCTCGCCCTGACCAACAGACCCTCCCTCCTACAGTTCAGCGTAGACTAACCACAGGCCTTCCAGCTTCATGAGCTGACTGCTAAAGAGTATGAGGTCACAACAAAGGAATCCTGAGTCATTACTCATGTGTGAAGTCATACACATGCCCTTCCAAACACCACCAGGGCTGGTGACCTTGGCCAGGCATACACAGGAGAAAAGCAGAAACCACAGCTCAGGAGGCAGGCAGGCAGGTGCTTCCAACAGCTCCGCTCTTGTGTCAGAGCTCCACCGGGCCCAGGGCCCCTGTGACATGGACAGGGTTTGCAAGGTGAAGCTACGCATATCAAAAGCGCAGCCTGCCCAGGCAGGGCCTCTACCATTCCTTACATGCCAATACAAACCAAGGCACTCCGTGCCTGGACCAGTCTCCGGTGCACGGAACAGAAATGTTATTGTATTGTGCGGAGCGTTGCTCAGTCTCTCCCATTCTCCTCTTCTCAGATCTTTCGCAAAATGTATGGCCAGAGGGTAGTGAACCAAGCTCATCAGTTAGGCATATTTCTCGGGGAGAAAACAGCTTCAAGGATGGGTCCACTTCTCTTTTATGAGCAATGTGAAGTATTCACTTCAGACCTATATGCCAACACCAACATGCACATTTTTACTCCTGGCCAGAGAACACTAAGAACTGACATGCCATATAAATAATTAGAATTTAGTGTAGGTAGGCTGTGAGGTAATGCCTCTATTAAATGGTGTCTTGGTAGACTGTGTCTCTCTGGCTGAACAGCACATGTACAGGATAACAAATACTTAAGAACATTTATTCTGGATCTAATATGTGACACTACTGAGACATCTTCTACCTGTAATTACATCTGGAGCCTCTGGGATGAAGGCTGCACGATCCTGACTAGTCTCAACTCTGAGACAGACCAGCATGCCTCAGGCTACAACATGAACACTGTCCACAGCCCGAAACGGGCATGTATCACGGGGACCAGTTTCCTCCTCAACACCTACCCAGTGAGTGTGTGGCAAATTGCATCATGGGCTGTCTGCTTTGTGAGAGTGCGTCTCTCCCTAACTCACCCTTGCTGACGGACAGTCGGTAGGTAGCGTTAGTTCGTGTGTGGTGTCTTCTGTTCGGTCTGGCTCACATGAAGGCAGATTCACGGGACCTTAAGGTGGATGTGACACATGTAGGTGCATGTGATGTCAGGTCCTGATGTCCTTTCTCTTGCTTTGGCCCGGACAGCCACTGTCTCAGAGGTGCTTGCTGCAGGCCCTCCCCAGGTGCTGGGAACATTAGCTTTGTTCTCGTCTATGGGCCAGTCACCACCTTCCTCACGCCCCTTCCCTTACACGATGCCTGTGCTTTTCTTAACCAAGTGCTATTTTTAACTTATCGGGAGGTTACTGTGTCTTTTAAGCTCTGCTATTACTTTAATTGGGTTAATTTTGCTAGAGCCCTAGTTACGAAGTCAGAGGGTAGAGCATGCTCTGCCCAGCACTTTCCCGCACGTGCCTGGCTGGTTTTGCTGTGTGCAGTAGAAACGTGAATAGCTTTCAGATACAGTCATGTGGTGTGTTATAGCAGAAATCCCGGTGCCTAAAAAGGACGGGTAGGGATGGGAAGCGAAGCCAGTGTGCTGATTTCCTTTTCCCCAGCATGAGTGGTTGTTCTGACTGAGTCTTGACTGCACACGGTGGTGGGGGTGCGAAGGACATTCCAGGCTGGGGACAGGAACAGCGTGTACACGTCCTTTGGGGAAGACGCAAAGTCAGGGTGTGCATATGCTAGGTGCCTTGAAAACCCTCGACATTCCATCGCTGTGGGAAAATATTTCAAGAAGTGCTCAGTTGGAGCTGAAAAAGGAAGGAGATGTTGAAAGTGGAGGAAGTGCAGAGGCAAGGTGGTAGGTGATAGGAGACGTAAGGGTGGCCCGGAGACCAATAAGAGTGCAGGGATCTGAGGGGGTAAACACGGAGCAGGCTTTGTCTTGGGAGCAGTGTGTGAGGTGATCCAAATTAAAGTACTGACCAGAAGTACTCACCAGCCAGATGTGGCGATAGGGAAGATGTGAAGGGTACCAGTCTAAGAGATGGAGGGGACAAAAGGAGGTGGTCTTCAAAACTTGGTCCATTGACAGACCCGACAAAAAACTTCTAGAAATCAGTAAATGGCTTCAGACAGGAGGAAGTGGTATCTGATCCTGTCGTTTTGGCTATACGTGCATACAACAGTGCCCCCGGGGTACCCGGTGTGTATGGAAGATTTCAGAAGAGTACCAGCTGTGTGACATCAGCAAGAGGGACCTTGGGACCAGTGGTTAGACCTGCTTCCCCGGTGTGCTGAGGGACAGCAACAGGAACTCTGCCTGCCTAGCCATGCTCCTGAAAACAGCAGGTCTGGGGTAAGGGGTTAAAAGGAGGATGCAGTGGGACTTCCTTCCAGCAGGACCAAAGGACTCATTCTTGGCTGATGAGACTTTTGAGCTCAAGTCAGCCCTTGGAGGCAGGTAAACAAGATACCACCGCCCAGCCCCGTCCCCTTGCTCAGGTTGGAGTTTGGCCACAGAGTCACACATTTACCCAAACTGCAAGGAAAGTAAATCTTTAGTTGTCTAAGCACTTGACCATGTTGCCATAGCAATTATAAGGGGCAGGTAACAAGATGGATTTTAGGAAGTCAGCAGGAATTAGAAATCTAAGGCTGGGCTGGGGAGATGATTCAGCAGCTAAGAGCACTTGCTGCTCTTGCAAAGGACCTTGGTTCTGTTCCCAGCACCCCCACTGTGCAACTCACAACCACTTGTAAGTTCAGGAGCAGGAGATCTGACAGCCCTGGCCTCCGCAGGCACCTACCCCACGCAAACACACACGTACACATCATTAAAAGGCATAAAAACAAATAACCAGCGCTAGGCATGGTCGTGCACACCTTTAATCCCTGCACGCGGGAGGCGGAGGCAGGCGGATCTCTGGGAGTCCGAGGCCAGCCTGAGCTGCACAGGGAGTCCCAGACCAGCTAAGGTTACATAGTGAGACCCTGTCTCAAAACAGAACAAACCAAGAAAACAAACAAAAAAGGAAGTCAATGGACAGCAGCATTCAGATATCGGATGCGATGATGGATTGGAGAGAAGGCTCAGCAATTGAGTGCACACTGTTCTGATGGAAGACCTGAGTTCCCAGCACCCGTGGTTGGCAGCTCACAACTGCCTGCGACTCCAGCTCCAGGGAGCCCTCTGACCTCCATGGACACCTGTACCCACGTGCACATACTGCCACACATACACTCATGACTCCGTGGTAATTAAAGATAACAAAGATCAAATCTTAAGAAAAAAGAAAATAGATGGTATGGAAATAAATGCAGGCATTTCATCCTGCAGTCAGAGTGTCCCCTTGTGCCGCCTCCACTTCTGCCATTTTCCAGGCTCTGTGCTCGCTCTTTGCTCCATTCCATAATTTTTACTCTTTTGGGAGGGCCCGCCAGCTCCCAAATAAATCACACATGGAGTCTTATTCTTAATTATAAATGCCTGGCCTTGGCTTGGCTTGTTTCTTGCCAGCTTTTTTTTCCCCCCATCTTTTGCCTTTGGGCTTTTGCCTTTGGGCTTTTACATTTCTCTATCTCTGTATACCGCCTTACTCAGTGGCTGGCTGTGTAGCTGGGTGGCTGGCCCCTGACGTCCTCCTCCTTTTCTAGCTACTTCTTTCTCCTCCCAGATTTCTCCTTCTATATGTCCTCTCTGCCTGCTAACCCTGCCTATCCTTTCTCCTGCCTTGCTATTGGCCGTTCAGCTCTTTATTAGCCCATCAGGTGTTTTAGACAGGCACAGTAACACAGCTTCACAGAGTTAAACAAATGCAACGTAAACAAAAGTAACACACCTTAAAATAATATTCCCCAACAGTTCCACCTCAGCTGGACACACCTGTTTGGTCACCCGCTTTGGCTCCTGACTCCTCCCAACAGCCTCTCCCCAGGTCCACTGCCTGGCTCTGCTGCCTAAGTTCCAACCTTCTGGATGAGATGACTCGAGATGAAGATCTCCAAATCCCTCACTGGGCACTTAATGGAGCCACACAGCAAAGGAGCCTCAAAGCCTTCTTGTAGTGACCCAGCTGCTCTCCTAAGCAAGGAGAGGAGTGCTTCTGGACAGGAAGGAGGCTAGGGGCGGCTTGTCAGGCATCAACGCCTGCCTGGGCTTCTCCCTGCCCACAGCAGCAGGGCAATGCGCTTTTCTACCTGTTAGAGAGGAGACACACTCAGGCGGGTTTTGCCTCCATAAGGGAAACACATAAACAGGAAGCAGCCCAAGGCAGGATAAGCATGTGTGACAGGAAATGCCAAGTTCCCCTCTCCTCCCTATGCCCAAAGCCCGCTTGTCTCCACCTGCAGTCCCGCCCACCACACCTGAGATCATCTCTAGCCCTAGGCTAGGTGTTTTCTGAGGCAGTGTCTGGCTCACACGTCCTTGGCTGGGGCTCAGCTCTCATTCCTGCGTCTGCAGCCCCAGGCCCATAAGCTAGGCTGTCTGTCTGATGTTAATGACCCGGGACTTGGACAGCTAAGAGTCTCTAAGAAGCCTTCAGTCAGTCCTCAACTCCTGTGGGAGGGTGAGTGGCTGGCCTCAGTTTGGAGTTCAACAAGGTTAGGGCGTTCTCCACCCAGACTGTCTTTTTCCATGTCACTCAGTCACAGCAGCCCCTACCCAGTGTGTCTGTCTGCCATTCCTCATGCTCAGGTCCACCAGCCCACCAGTCTTCCAACTAGCCCTTGCTAGCTATTAGAATCAATGATGTAACTTGGGAACCGTTCTGGAAGGCTCCTCTCCCATGTCAGGTTCCTGCTCTCAGCAACACCCCCACCACCAGCATGGCGTCTCATGTTGCCTTGTCAAAAGCAAATCAGGTCTGGGAAGTACCAGCTTGGAGTTGCCTTGGTGACTCTGTAGCTGAAGCTGGCCCTAAATTCCTGACATTCCCACCTCTACCTCCCAGAATGCATGTTGTTCCCCAGGACTCAGTTGAGGCATACAGATACGTTGCCATGGGGACAAGGATGGGGACGGGCGTGCTGCTCCACAGGTGCACACCTGGGCCAACACAGGTGCACCCCTGTGGCCATGGCCATCCTCCTAGAAACTCTGTAGCGTTCCATCTTCCTGCCTCTCTTGTTCTTCAGAACAGCCTGACCTCCCCCTTCCCCTTGAGACCTCCCATGCATGAACGCACAAGGCCAACAGTGGCCATACCACCCTGGAATTGGTGGCCAGCCATCCTTCCAGGCTGTCAGTCCCCCAGGTGAGCGGAGAGCGCATTTCTGTCAGCATCTGCCTTGCTCCCGAGCTGGCAATGGTTTCAGGATGCTTCAGAGTGGCTGCACTCGACCCAGACGGTGTTAAACAAAGGCAGAGGGCCGGGCTGGACCTCCAGGCCGCCCACTGTGTGTGCTGCTGCGATTTGCGTTTCCTTTCCATATACCTTGTCTTGCTAATACCATGTTGGAATTATTTCCTTAATTTCTAAAGCTGCATGTGCGGAAATGGCTTATACTTCCTGTTTTGATAAACTAATAGAACTTTACTGGGAACCTTGTTCCCAAGTTGGCTCTCTCCCCTTAGTTGGCCTGCTGGTGGATTAAAGAGATTTTTTAAAACGCCCAGCTTGACTGGAATTGTGACAAAAGAAGGGCTTGTATAGAATGTGTTGCCTGCAAGAGGAGCCATGTTACCTTAGACAGAAAGACTTACCTCGCAGGTTGCTCAGACCCAGCCATTCATGACTCCTCTGCAGAGGAGGTTGGGGTTGGATGGTGGGGGCGACCAGCGGTGAGATATCTCTAAGTTCCCTTCAAAGCGGCTCTTTTTGGCCGGAGGTGTACCAGCTTAAAAGTACTTCCTTGGACAAGATGTTTCTTGGAACATGTGGAGGACAAAATATTCTTTGTTTTAGGACAGATGAGTTTTGTTCTTGGATCTTCATATAAATTTGAGTAATCATTATTTTTTTTATGTGCAAGTCAAAAACAATAGCCAGCATTTTTCCCTTTCATTCACATATGGTATGCCAGCTTTAAATAGTCCTCACATCTGCGGGGACCTGGGTGCGTTTCCGTCGATTTATGCCCTTACTGACCGCGGCTGGTCTGCACAAGCAGCTACAGAGATTGTCCTAAGACCTCTAAATCCCCTGTGTGTTCTGTTTTCTGGTATTCGAGTTATTACTCAAAGACAACTTTCAGTGTCCTGAATGTTAGTGCTGGTGTGTCTCCGAGAGGAGCAGAGTGCTGAGTGACCTGTGACACTTGGGACTGAGCATACCCTTTCTACCGGGCAAGGAGGAACATCTTCCTGTCTGTCTGGTGGGACACTGTCCCTGCTGAAGGCAACGTGATACTTTGTCTTGTCAGTGCCCCTAAGCTGCTGGAACTGTGGGACCGGATGTGCTCTTAATCTTGCAGCTGCTAGCACCCATCTCTGTCCTTCCCTGCCGCATTCCATTTATAGATGGTAGAACCAGAGCGCCAGCAGCTTGAGGCCTGACTTTGGAGCCCGAGAGGAGCCTGATTCAGGAAGCTGGGGTCTGACTTTCCTTACAAGGTGTTATGACTTCTGGTCTCCTCTAAGCAAACAGCTCACAACAACCCAGACCATGCATCCAGAGTGGTGTGGGAGGGGGGATCCAGGATGAACGTGATAAAGATGTGGAGAGTCTTAGATCTTTACAAAGTAATGGTGTCAAGATTAAGAAAGACTCCAGAAGTGGGGGAAAATCCCATTTAAAAAAAAAAAGTCAAGTGAGAAATGCTGCCTAGTGCCTGCCCTTTGTTCTAGAAACTTGCAACCACGTGCAGGGTGATCAGAGTCCTCTACAAAATGCTGCTTAGCTTCACTTTGCTACCTGTGCTAAGTGGTCTGGGTCATTCAAGTCCTGTGACTTTCAACCATGCAGCTGTGCTGGCTACCAAGTCAGGATGGGATAAAACTCAGCTGAGAGAGAAGAGCCCTAAAAGGTGGTATTTAAGAAGGAAGGCGGCTGGAATTCATTTGCTACATTGATTGGAAATCCAGTGTCTGAGACCTGCGCTCCAAGATTCTCTCAACTCCCATAGGGGGTGACGGGGTCAGGGAAAAGGGAGGATCGAAGTATTCCCTAGGATGCATAGATTCGGGGTCCACTTGGCCAGGGACTCCACTAAACCTGGAGGAGGGTCTTCTGCTCCAGCGAAGGGCCCACTCATTGATGAGATCAGCCGTGTTTGGAAACGTGCAGCCATGGAAGGACCCACTCCTCCGTTAGCTGTTCCTCTGGGCTCCTTTGCACACAAGGTCTGCATGCAAGGTGGACTTGAAAATGGTAGGAGGAGGAGGGCTGTGGCCGTTGTCTGTCTGTCTGTCTTTGTTTGTTTGTTTGTTTGAAGACAGGCTTTCTTTGTGTAACCCTGGCTGTCCTAGAACTTGCTCTGTAGACCAGGCCTCACAGATCTGCCTGCCTACCTGCCTTTGCCTCCCGAGTGCTGGGATTAAAGACACGTGCCACCACCTCCTGGCAGCTGTGACTGTTCTTATCTGTGTTCCCAACTGGCTCCAGATCCACACTCCGAGTATCAGGGGCAGTGGGAGGACAGCTGTCGTTTAGAGGTGACCTATTTGGGTGACAGTCCCTGTCTCTAATCTGTTCTCCCTCTTCCCGTTTATCCTGTGAAGCCACCTCCAGATCCCTCCTCCTCAGCCTTACCCAGCATCTCCACCTCTGCGCTGCTCAGCCTTCTGAGGGCTGTGGAGTTTGCCTCTCGGCTGCCCACACGGTCTGCTCCTGGGAACTGTTTGCAGGCATATGCCCCACTTCATGACTCCTATAGGCACAGCCAGCCTCTTGCATGTCTGTTATGGAAGCTACATGTAGCTCGGTCTCATGGCTCCAGACTTAACATTACTTCCACATTACTGGGGCTCCACAATACAGCATATGTCCAAAGCTGACGATGAATGGGAATTAGTGTCCCCTCCTCTCCTTTGTCCAGTTTCTTTTTTGCCTTGTTTGTAGGGCCAGTATACTAGATGGGGCTCAGTGCCCAGGATGGCAGGTGATAAGATGGCTAGTGTGATTTCTTCAGGAAGGAGTCCATGACTGACATCCCTAGGCCTTGCTAAGTTTGGAAGTGAGGCTCACAGGCAGATGCTAGCAAGGCAGTCTCCATAGGGTGAGCACACGGGCAAGTCTGAGTGACTCTGCCAGACAGGTACGATTATACCCTACACCTTCTTGTTCCTGGCTCAGTCTCCAGCTAGTCTCTTCCTCAAAACATGTACCAGAATTTAAATGATGTGGATTTAGGTTAGGCACTGACCTGTTTATTTAACCAATCTTCTCTACTTATCCACACACCATGAAGGCAGGGACTATGTCCAATACGTCTCCGCTTTACACCAGAGCCCAGCACGCACACAGTCCAAAGTAAGCATTTAGCAAAGGAGGAGAGAACCAGTGGTCCGTGTGAGCGAGTGACTGAGCGTGGTGAGCGAGGGTGCTTGAGTCTGAGTGAAGAATAAGTGTGAGCGAGTTTGTAATTGCATATGAGTATGTGAGTGGGGGATGAGTGTGCATGAGCGTGTAAGTCAGTCCGTGAGTGGGTCCGTGGGTGAGAGAAGAGTGAGCGACCTTGTCGAGGGAAAGCTGATGATTGGCTCCAGCCATCCTTGCAGCGTCCAGATAATTTGCAGCTGGAGTGCCAGATAGTCTCTCACAGTACAGCCAGCCCACAACACGGGCTCCTTACTGGTCCAAGAATCTCAAGGGAGGAGCAACTTCAGAGCAGACATAAACACGTGAGGCGGGTCTCAGGGATAGAGATCTTGTGGCCACTTTTGTGGATCACCTGTGTAACTACCAGCCCGAGTCATTCTCACCCTGGGATTGGGACCTTGCTCTAAGCAGAGTCTGTCCAGCTCCCCTGAATGGATGTGTGCCCTCCATAGTACATCGTGAGCCTTTGGGAGCCCCCACCCTGGGAACTTCATCTCAGCCGCTTATTGGCCAGGTACTCCTGGGATCCTTGTTGTAACCTGTGATTCTGTCAAAAGGGAAATGTAAAATGCTTGGAGAGGACTCAAAAGACCATATGGGGGAAACTCGCTCTTGTGAAGATGGGAATAAAGTCCAGGATGGTCTCCATCCTTGAGGTGGTGAGCAGGCTCCCAAGATGGTCAAGAGGGAAGAGCCCGCCATTCTTATTAAGTACTTGTTAATAAGCATTAGGATCATGATTTGACCTTGAATAATGCTGAGCAATGGAATAAAGACTCAGATTCAAAGCGTGGAGGGGTGGGGCTTGTGTGAGCTTTGGGCGTTCCTTCTGAAGCAGGGGGTGGCTGTCCAGGTACAGAACCCACACAGAAGCTCCCCTCTGTTCTCATCCGTAGTCTCAGGAAGGCACTCACCTCTTGAGAATGTTCCAGAGCCCTACTTCCTGTTGGGAGAATGCAGTCCAGAGTCCAGAGACATGTCCGGTCTCTAAGAGTCTGTCTGGAGCACATGCCCTGCCCCAGTGTGTCAATATTTCTGTTGGTCCTAGCAACCCGACACCCCACTCGAGGTCTTGAGGGCTCTTATAGATGCTGGAATGCACAAGAGAACCCCTGAAGGACAGGTGAGGTGGCCAGGAAGGCCATAGCAGAACTGGCCTGGTGTCTAAGGAGCTGCCTCCCAGTACTGTGTTTGGTTCCCACCTCATGAGACAGGGTGCCCCAGCTGGTATTGCTCATTTCTACAGTTCAATCCAGGGACCACCCTAACCTTCAGACTAGAGAGCCTCTTGGATCAATTTGAAACCCTTTAAAGTCATTTGGCAAGTGGCTCTAAAGTCGAAATTAAAAATACCATGTGAAGCACCAGGTTCACATAGGTTTTCCCCTTTTAGACTGACACCTTTCCAGTGCTTTCCAAACAACTACTGAGTGAATCCTTGGTCAATGCGGGACAACTGCCAAGATATCTGTCTAGTCAGGTCACAGTCACATGTAGTAAGACATGAGTGTGGCAGCCCATCCAGACTCGTGCCTCGGCACCCTTCTAGGAAACCCACATTTCCGTGTGTACCTTGTTTCTAGAAATCCCACCTTCAAAACCTGGACTTGATGAGCCACAGTGGAGATATGCACTGAAACCACAAAGAACTGGTAAAAAAAAAAAAAAAAAAAAAAAAAACATAGATGCGTATATATTTTAAAGGCACAAATGGATTTTATATATGTTTGCTTTTACACCGTGGACCTCCTGTTGTTTCATTACCTCAAAAAGAGCTCCGGGGGAATTGCTTCTTAAAAGACTCAAGAATGTTGGGCTTTGTTGAAATTCATCGGACAGTAGATGAGGTAGAGAATTATTATCAGGGTTCCAGCTGCAGGGCTGTGGAGTGAGGCCTTGCTAGAAAATGCTCAGCCAACAAGAAAACTTTTATGTCTGAACAAAAAGAGCCTGAGGGCTTGCAGATCCCCCAGGTGAACTGTGGCCAGAGGGTGCTGAGTCAGACACCTACGGTGGCCTGCACACCCCGTGCAGCATGAACATGAAACCCGGGCTGTATAAGACATGGGAAGGTCCATGGCGGTACCATGGGCATCTCCACCAGGAGACCTGGAAGGATAGGCACCCGGAGGGCGGGCTTGTGTGCTGAGACTTACATCTCCCAGTGACCCAAGTCTCTGAGGCTTAACCCAGAGCGAAAACTCTGCGATAGGGCTTAAAGTTTGGCTGAGTGAATGATAGGCGCTAACTGTGTCTACCGTACACAATTACAAGGCCCCCTTGGGTGTAGCTGCCAACGTCTGGGCTCTCTGAGTTGGATGGCATCAGAGTGTGGCCAAGATGGAACAGACTGAGCTCCTGCTCTGTCCTGCTGCAGCATGGGGAAGGGCTGCACTAGCCCATCTGTGGGGGACGGTGTGGGGACCACAGCTGGCGCTTGACTAGGAAGAAGGGAGTCCACTTACTTACCATTTCCTGTGTCCTGTGGGCCTGGTCTGAAAGGGAAAGGCCAGGTCACGTGACCCAGGCTCTGCAGCCTTCATTCATCAGAAATGTTGGGATAGAGAGGAGGAGGCCAGAAAACAACCCCAGGCCCTGGAGGCTCAAGAAGCCAGCAGCTAACCAGTCCAGCACTTAGGAAAGGCTCATCCTTCGGTTTCTCCTCCTCGCCGCAAAGAGCATCCTGCCGATGCACCCCATCTGAGTTGCAGGTGCTGTTGGGGTATCGTGCTGACAGGTGTGTTTGCAAGCTCCACCTCCTCACTAGCCCCTCCTTCATTCGCCTCATCGATATTCCTTGGTAGGAGTTAGAGTGTCCTGCCAACCCCTCCCCATGGATCACTTGCCTTCAGAGTGTGCCCTGAATCTCCAGACCACTGAGGATCTGCCCCCTGGGTCCTGGGAGTCTGCTTCCCTGCCCAGCCCTGGGTCTGAGGGATGCTTCCTCGGACCCTCAAGCGGGGGCTCCTGGCTCAGCATCTGGAGGCAGCGGTTTTTCCAGAACGTTGTCGCCTGCAGAGTATGTGTGTTGTGCCAGCAGCAAGCCCTTGTGCCCCCGTGAGGTGCTGGGACAAGGCCGCAACTCTGTCTCACTCACGGCAACATGCATGCCGCAGTGGTGTGGGATGTGGCCCGCAGTAGGACAGCGCATGCTTGGGACAACACGTGGTGGGGACTCTGTACCTTCCGTGCCGTTTTTTGCCGTGAACCTACGTCTGTTCTAAGCTGGGCTTGTGGACCATTTTGGATGACAGCTTGATTGTTAGAGTAGGAAGGACTTGCAGCGGGTTGCGATGCCACTCGTAAGTAAACTCTGTCTTCTGTCTGGTTTCTGCAGGGTGTGAAGAAGTTGGATGTGCCGTGCGGAGGGAGAGACTGCAGCGGCGGCTGCCAGTGCTTCCCCGAGAAAGGAGCACGGGTAAGTCACAACATAATATTTCTTGATGCTGTTTGAACTTAAGTGCCCTAAGTTACCCAGTTCGATCACGCTGTACTATGACACAGTACAACTGATTCCCTTTCATCGTGCAATACGTCACAAAATGGGCTCCATTTGAATGACTCTCCTTTCCGAATTCTCGTGGTGATGAGTATACACAAACGCAGATGTTGCTAGGTAGCCACGGGGACCTTGGCTCCAGAGTCGCTGGGGACCCAAACCGGAGACTGCTCAAGTCCCTTCCATAACACAGCCGGTAACCTGTGCTTGCCCCTCTCGGGTGCTGAAGTGTACGGATTATTTGCAACAATATGTAAATGGGAGGCAATCCCATGGCTTATTGTGATGTTTAGGGAGGAACCATAGAGAACTGTGATACTGTTCTGTGCAGGCACAAGATTGTTTAAGATTAATTTGTATGTGTGTGATTAATACAGCGATATTCTAGACTCATGTTTTATATATGCAAATGTTTTATAAGCATGCTATGTTATATGTATATATAACATATATATATATATATATATATATATATACATATATATATCATGGTTACCCAGTAATGCAGTGGGGGGCATGCAAACTTGAGAGCTTTTGGAATTGCACCATGGACAGGAATCCTGTGAAATCACTCATGCCCTGAGTGTGCTTGATGAGGGTCATTTCCCAGACAAGTAAGAAGGTCACCGAGCGATCGCCGCCATACAGCAAGTTTAACATCTCCCTTCAGTCTTCAGGCGATTGGTTTTGCTCTGTTGACTTTAAAACTGGTGTTTTGCTTTTAGGGTTAATTTTTAAATATTTTATTTTTTGTCTTATGGGTATGAATGTTTGCATGCATGTATGTATGTGCACTACCTGTGTGCAGTGCTCACAGAGGCCAGAAGTGGGCATCACATCTCCTAGAACCGGCGTTACAGACAGCTGTGAGCCGAAACGTGTGTGCTGGGACTAAACCCTGGGTCCTCTGTCAGAGCAATACATGTTCTTTACCGCTGAGCCATCTCGCCGGAAAGATAGACTTTCTGGTACATACAGTGATAAGCTACTGCATACCTTTTAAAAAGGTATGTGTGCATCCTATTCTTCTCTAGGCAACATGTATTTTTTTGACAATATCACACTTGTCCGGAATGTGCTGTGACCTCACTCCCCCAACTGCCCTTCTCACCCCCCACTGCCCTCTCTCACCCTCCCACTCACACTTTCCACCCCCTTATCAACCTGCCCCTCCACACCCTCACATCCCTCCTCTCTCTTCCTCTCCTCCTGTCTTGTGCCAGCACCATACAGGCTCATTATTGTGTGAACCATACATTTTTAAATTCGCAGCTTCAACGTTGGACATTTTAGTATGTTATAGACTGAAAAAGAAAACACTTAGGCTTTGTTTTCAGACACGTTTGGCACTGATGGACTTAGAAATGAATTTAGACTCTCTTTAACAATTAACGTAACCCGGACTGTTAACTGTTTCTTCAGACCTTATATGATGTAATTAAACTATATTTTAAAAAGAGATGCTCTTTTTCACTGGGGTGGAGCTCAGTGTTGGCTCATGGGCTTAGTATCCACAAGGTCCCAGGCTTGGCCCTGAACCCAGTTTGCATGCGTGGGGCTGTGGAGAGTGGTGCTCCGCACAGGGCCACCCTGTGTCCACTGCATCCCTCTTCCTGGGACCCACGCCCCGCCCGCCTCCCCTTTGCTTCACCAGTGCAGCTGGGCAGCAGCGGGGCGTGCTTGACCTGCAGTTGTCAATCATAGCGGCTCTTGAATCACCTCATGAGCTGCACTCCGGTCCATCCCTAAGTCAGCACTGAGGGCAGCTAGCTGTTCCTGTTCCTCTCCTGCAGCACGGCCCTTGTGGTCGGGGCACACACCGATTCCATATTGCATCTCCACGCCTGTGGACCCACACACATAAGGTCCTGCAAAAGGTCTTGATGACAAGGACTTTCTTTTCAGATGTGATGGTCTTTGCTGACCTGACTCACTGATCACTGTGTTGATGACAAAGATCACAGCTGAAGGCCCCACGTCCCTCACTGTGTGCACAAGAAGCCCCAATTCTGAAGGCAGTGGGGCTTAGTTTAAGTTAATGGATTCTCTACTTGAACTGAGTGTATCCTTTAGGGACTGTTAGCTGAAGGTCATTTGTCAACATTTAAAAAGGAAGACATATGTAGTAGATATAGATATATGCCCTTTTTGTTTAGTTTGTCTATTTTGAGACAGGGTCCTGCTGTGTATTCCTGGCTGGCCTGGAACTCTCTATGTTCACCAGGAAGGCCTTAAATTCATAGCGATCCTCCTGCCTCTGCCTAGAATTAAAGATGTGCACCACCACACCCAGCCTCATTTCTTTATATTTAACTCCCGGCTCCTTGCTGTTGATTTTACCAAGGCTGAGATGATCTATGAGTGATGAGGGTGCCCGAACACAGGCCCAGGCTCCCTGAGCTCAGACTGACTCAGCCTTATATGGACACAAAGCAGGTCGATTGGTGCTGTGCAGAAATCTAGATCTCTCCAGAACCAACCAGGGGAGATGGAGTTAGACCCCATGAGGACACTGCATGCTGCCTCCTGGGATAAGCCAGCCCCAGCCAGAGCCTGAGCCCAAAGAGCAGCTGCTGCTTTGCACTCCTCGTGTGTTGTGATTATCCAGAGCAGAGCCCGTAGATGAAAGGTTTGCACAGTGCCTCTCTGGGGACTTGGTTCTCCCTAAAGACCACTAATACTGTGTGAGCAGAGACTGCATGGCAGTGTGCTCTCAAGTTCCATGCAAGCTCTTCTTAGAGGTTCCAGGAAGGAGTCTCTAGGGGTTCCTGGAATTTAGGGAGTTCACATCACAGCTACTGAGGTCCTGTCATTTCCCAATGTCCCTCACGAAATAAGCACCTGGGTCTGGTTTCGCCGTGGCCACATAAAGCGACAAACTGACTCTTCCCTTCGCTTGACCAGTCTGGTCATCGGAACTTAGCCTAGACTGGCTTTCTTCCCATTGTCAGGCAGATTGTCAAGACAGGGGAAATGATACCCACCATGGGGCTTCACCTCAGTGTTTCCTCTCAGTATTCTATGCTCACGTGGCCAGTCACATGACAGGGTACACTCCCATGCTTGATTCTAGCTTGATTCTATCTCATCCTTGTACCTGTGAGGGGGACAGAAAGATGCCCTAAGGCTACAGGCTCAGTTAGCACACAAGATGTTAATCCACGTGTATCACTGTACATCGCAGAGTAAAACAGACTGCCAGAGAGACTGTTAATGATAGATACCAGGTGCCTTACCAAAGATGCCACCAGGCGCTTCACCAAAGGTAATTTCTTCCTGGGCCAACTGACTGTGTTTACCTCAAACATTGATGATGGTTTAGAATCTGTTTCTGTGTTATAAACCAGGTATACGTGCGCAGACAGGACATTCATAACATAGTCACCCATACATATTTCTGCAGAAGGCAGGGCTACTTCGGCACTGCTTTTGGTTCAATAATATTTTTCTTCAATAATGTAACTGTAAAAATAGCATTCGGGCGGAGTCTGCGGCCCGGAGAGCCTGTGCGCGGTGTGTTCTTTCCCACAGCTTCCCCTGGGCTCACTCACCATATATTTTCCCCACGGTGCTGTTGTAGCTGCCACAGCCTCCCTGCAGACTGTGCTCTGCTAACTCGGCCTTATATGGGCATGGTACCCGCGTTACTGTGTTCTCACCATGGTGACAGCAGAAACTCTGTCACTGGATAACTTTTGGACTCCAAGGAGAAATCACAAATGCACTGTGGTCCAGTTCCAAGAGAACGCTCAAGTTACAAAGTGAATGGGCTTGTATAAAATGCATAGAGCACCATTCTCCACCCTCTGGGCTGAGCTGCAGGGAGGGGGCCATTGCTTCCCACAAGCAGAACCACCAACCTCTAGAAAATTCCAGTGAGCCGCAGGATTCAGGCAGGAAGAGGCAGGAACTGTGGCAGAGCCCTCTGGCCCCCTCACTCCCTGGCCAGAGCCAGGAGCCGCAAAGCAGGGTCTAACCTTCCTCTTCCCGTGAATTACGACACATAGAACTCTAACAGATGGTTTAGGACCTCCTAACCTGTCCTCTCTCCTTACACACTGGGAAGCCACAGGCAGCTCAGTGGAAAACACAGAGTGAATCCTGTCACAGAATGATGTCCAAAGCCACAGTGTCACCACGGTCTAACAGGTGAAGACAGCTTTGCCCATGTTCCACACCTCTCCAAGGCTGATCTAGAGCAGTGGTTCTCAACCTTCCTAACGCTAAGACCCTTTAATACAGTTCTTCATGTGGTGGTGACCCCCAACCATGAAATTATTTTAGTTGCTACCTCATAACTATAATTTTGCTACTGTTATGAATCGTGATGTAAGTATTTTTTGAGACAGAGGTTTGTTGAAGGGGGTTGCCACCCACAGGTTGAGAACCGCCTGGTCTAAAGCCTTTCCCAGTGAGGTCAATGTCAGTTCATGTTTTAGTCAGCCTCCAGCATGTCATGTTTGGCCATGAGTTCTGATCAAGTCCATTGCTTCAATTTATTTTAATTTTTCAAATTTTATTATTGTATGTGCGTGATGTGGAGGTGATACTCAAGGCAATAAGGAATAAGGCTGCTGCATTTTTCACCCTAGGAGTCTCCCACCACAAACCATGGGTCCCTGTTCTGGGATCGAACAGTTCTTAACCTTCCGGGATTCCTTAGCTCTAACAGTGTAAATCAAAGGGAAAGACATCAGGAAAATGAAGGGAATGGTGGCTGATCTTGGTAGTGCAGGCCTTTAATCCCAGCAGAGGTGAGTGCATCTCTCTGAGTTAGAAGCCAACCTGGTCTACATAGTGAGTTTCAGGCGAGCCAGGGCTACAGAGTGAGACTCGGTCTTTAAAAAAAAGAAGTGTGGCGGGGAAGAATCCCTTGTCATTGGGTCTTTGCTGCTGTGTGTGGAGGAACACAGGCCCTGGGATGATAAAAACCCCCAGATCAGGAACAGAAAGGACAGAGGCCATGGCAGCTGGGAGCAGCCAGCCATTGGCTGTGGCCGATGTACTGTGGCCAATGCCATCCTCCCTGACAGGCTGACGTGGCACACACGGCACTCCCCGCAGAAGTCACCTGCAGTGTTTCAGACGGTCACCACAGGGAAGGGCAAAAAACGGCCCCTATGACCTGTGTCTACATGTGGCTCTCACCCACTTCAGAATCCAGGGGGCTGGTATTACCGGGACAGGTTTTCGTGGGGACCAGGTATGTATCAGAGCCATGTTCCCTTAAAGTGCATATGGCGCTGGGCATTGACAATCACATTTTGTTGGTGTCCGTTGCATTAGGAAGAGCCCCAGCTTCCTCTGCATGTGGGATTCTACACTTCAGCACTCATGGGATCCCAGTCACTTTTAAAATCTGTGTGTGTGTGTGTGTGTGTGTGTGTGTGTGTGTGTGTGTGTGTGTGTGAGAGAGAGAGAGAGAGAGAGAGAGAGAGAGAGAGAGAGAGAGAGAGAAAAAGCTGTGAAAGACCTGAAGCCTGGTTCCAGCACAGGGAATGGGTTACACGCGGCAGTCATAGACCAGCATGGACAAGGCATCTATCCGCTTGATGGATGCTTCCTGCACACCCATCATGTGTGGGGCAACACTGAGGAACCAAAACCACCCAAGCACACCGAGCCGGCCACATAATGCCAGTGTGCACATTGCTGGAATGTACACTCTTAAAAGGCATTTCCTTCTAATGCGTTTCGTCAGCAGTGTCCAGGTGGTGGTGTAAGCGCTGGAAACGTGCTCTTGAGCAGGCGAGACAAACGTTAGATTTGGCTTTAATTGATAAATTCAAGTGAAAGAGATATGCAGGCCTAGGGGTTCTGAGGGTCACCTGTGTCCTTACGGTCAAGTCTGGTGAGGAGAGGAGGGAGGGAGCGTCAGGAGAGAGAGCGGGACAGTGAGCTTAGTCAGTGTGTAAGAATATCCTAGATAGTAAATCCTAGGGAAGAATGGAACAATATTAAGCCAGAGTTTCTTGCGCGTTCGACTGGGATTCGTGATCTATTGAGCTCATATCTTTACAAAAAGATATGATCTCAAAAGTAAATAGGCCAAGGCCCAGCCTGTGTAGAATGCTAACCCATGAACTGTCAATCAGCCCGTAAAGGAAGTTCCCTGGGGGGTTGGGGGTCACTTGGCTCTCTGCCTCTCTCCAAGGCCTCTTTTTTTTTTTTAATGTGCATTTGTGTTTTGCCTGCATGTATGTCTGTGTGAGGGTGTAGGGTCCCCTAGAACTGGAGTTACAGGCAGCTGTGAGCTGCCATGTAAGTGCTAGGAACTGAACCCAGTTCAATTCTGGAAGGGCGGGCAGTGCCCTTAACCACTGAGCCATCTCTCCAGTCCCTGTCCAAGGCCTCTTAGCAACATCAATCTTCTTGCTTTTCCAATATGAGGCTCTATGTGTCACTCTGATAAGATCCCTGTCTGTCAAGTGGCTTCCATACAGGTAACTGGTGACCCACCCACCTCCGGCCGGGGACTCTTCTTTCAGCAACAGGGATTGTGAACAGCTGTTGAGATGCGTTAATCTTGCTACAAGGGAAGGTCACTGTTTCAAATAACCCCCTCTACGTCATCCTAATATGACGATATTTAACATCAGAAGACGATGGAAACACTGTTCAGGATTTGATAGTCAGAAAAGGCTAGCGTGGAGCTCCATCCAAGAGGGAAAACTACAGCCAGGCATGGTGGCACACACCTATAACCCCAGCATCCGGGGATGGAGACGGGAGGAGCAGGAGTTCAAGGGCAGCCTGGGTTACAAGAAGAAAAAGTGCCTTGCTAGAAGACAAAATTATGGCACAGCTTCCCTGGACAGTCACAGACCACCATTGCGGGAAGAATGTACCGGTCAGCAGAGAGTGTGCTTGGATCCGGGGTGTGGCTGAGTAACAACACATGCCTGGCACACACAGAGCCCATGGTTCCGTTACCCTCCCCACACATACACACACAAAAGAAAGAATGCATTTCCATTATCCCTGGAGCCACCGATCTCTGTACCTGGACCGTGGTAAGCTTTACTCCAGATTTTGCTCTTATCAGCCAAATGCAATAATAATGGGAAATGGGGAAATCTCTAGTGCAAGTTCATTGGCCTTAACAGAAGTTATTCTCATCATGGCTGTTTACTGGAGCAGCTAAGCCAGTGCCTGATAAACAGCCGACTGATGGCAACACAGGACAAAGACAGGGCCATGTGCAGTGACAGAGAGATACTCTGATATGGTGGGGGTGGTCCCCAAGAATTGCAGTGCTTCTGTAATATTATTTACCCTCACCTCTTTCTGATGGACTCTGTATACTCCTATGTCCTGAAAATACATTAGCAGCCTTCCTCACGTTCTCTCGTGATAAAAATTAAACATCTTGACTCCTGACATTGCTGAGGAAAGGCGGCTGATTCGGAGCCACACCCACTTAGCATCCTCCCTGAGTCCCACTGCCCTGGAGATTCAAAGAGAGCCCTTGTCTCTCTTCAGAGCCACAGATGCCCTCTGGACCACTGGATTGACAGCAGAACAAGCCAACCCTAGAGAAGGAATTGTCTAGCTCAGAGGAGGCAGCAAAGTGAAGAGAAAAGTTAGCCCCTTTGTCCCTGTTTCCTGGTGGCAGGTGTTTTCTGGAAAACGGGATAGAAAGCAGATGTTGATTTGGATGATCTAGGGCATACAAATGGCCCAGCAGCTGGTGCAGGTGGGGAAGGCCCATCTGAGAGTTCAGAGCGCTCTTCCTCAGGGAGGCACATCCCTATGGTCCACCAAGAACGGCAGCACAGTGCCAGCTGGTCTCCACTGGTTCCCACAGGCTGCTGCTGCTGCTGACCGCAGTAAAAGGAAGCCTCTTGTGAGCCAGACAAGAGCTCTGGCCTCAGACGGCTTCCCTTTCCCGCCTCCTGATGGAATGTTTTGACAAGTTGGGCATTAAGGCATTTTCCCCAAGGGCATTCAAGCATTTTTCACTCTCTGTGAGAGAAGGCACACTGTTGTCAAGGTCATTTGTTTCTTTTCTACACTTTGAGTCCGTGCTTAACAATCACAGAGTTTCTGAAAAGACCAAAGTTGTGGGAAAATGTTGTGTGGTGTTTCAAGGACCTTCTGTGGCTTTGTGTCCCGCAGGCAGCAGCTGAGACGGTTGGGGTCTTCACGTGGAAGAGGTGACACTGTGTGGTCACACAGTGGTCACAAAGGCTCTTCAGAGTTAGTCTGTGCAAGGCTCCAAATGAGCATCCCTGTGGGCAGGCTTCTGAGCAGTATCTGCAGGACAAAGGGAACACTAAGAGAGCGTGCGTAGTTACAGAGTTACTGTCCTCACTTTCTTTTAGATACATTCAAACAATAACCAGGGGAAACTATGGCAGAAATGACCCAACCACACAATTCTTTATGCTTTCCTCTCCCAGGGGCCCTTTTAACTGGCTCTTCCTCCATCTGCGCACACAATGGGTACTGGGAAACAGGAAATAAGACCCTGCCCTGGCTTCTCCATCTCCACCACATCGAGAATTACTCTCTTCAATATCCCAAGCGCAAGGAGGCCACATCTGTCTTGTGTTTCTGTCAATGGCGTCAGGGCAGATACTAAATTAATTTGTTCATAGCCTTGGGCATTTTGGAATTGTCCTAAGAAGCTGGTCAACCTGTGGCCCTGAACAGCCTTTAGTGCCCAGCCCTCTGTTGTCTCCATCCAGGCTACTTCGCTGTGGTAGAGACAAGCCGCCATTCAAGTGGCCAGATGTCTGACTCATATGGGAAGCACAAAGAGGCCTTCCAAAGGCCACATGTCCCCACTGATTAGATCAAAATATTCCTGTCCCTTGCCTCTGTGTCCAGCCCAGACACTGACGTTCTAGAAGTGATACAGAAATAGCCTCTCTGGAAACTCTGCACAAGGCCCACATTAATTGACCAGTTTCGCCTCAGCAGTGAAGGCAGTAAAGACATGTTCCTTATAGGACAAAAGTTCACATTCCTAAAGTGCTGTCTCGAAGGCGAGTCCTAAAGGTTTGGGACCACAATGGAAGAACAAGAAAAAGATAGGAATGGAAGTAATTAGTACAGAGTGGATGAGGTGCAACACTCTCCAGGGCTCCTTACAGTGTCAGCGTTGGGGTTTACTGCACTGTTGTCTTTGGGAGGCACAGAACTGATCTTCAAACCTAAGGCCTGTCTTAAGTAAAGAAACAGGTGGTGCTGAGGTTGGATTCTCCATAATAAAAAGGGGGCGGGTCCAGGCTCTGCATGGGAATAATTGCATTTAAAAAGATAGATGTTACATGGCGACCATGGCATTCTTAAGGGCTTGTGATGACAATTGTCAGAGGACTTTAGATTAGATTTGTGACTACATCCTAGACGGCATCTGTCTCTTGGGTTTGGTGAAAGGGTCTGCATGTGCCTAAGCACCAGGGATGCACATTGGGTTGCCACAAAACTCACAGAATCCTCTCAGAAAAAGCCATTCTCTTTTGTATGTGTTGTTTTTAGGTTTCTCTTTTCAACCCAGCCTGTGGAATCAGCAGATCTTTTTCACCAGTGAGGATGCAGCAGTCCCAGAGGGCAAGCTGCATGAACCCCTGGGGGGTCCACTGTGTGTCCCAAGCTCTATGTACCATTGCAACTTACAGGAAAGGGGGTCTGGGTGTAGTGGAACACATGTGCCATTGTTGCCGGCACTCAGGAGGCAGAGGCAGGCAGATCTCTGTGAGTTCAAGGCCGGCCTGATCTACATAGTTCCAGGACAGCCAGGGCTACCTAGAGAGACCCTGAAGAGAGAGAGACAGAGACAGAGAGAGACAGAGAACCCAAACTGTAAAGCAGCTGCAGATGCCAACCTTCCCAACATTTTACAAACACTCCCGCTTCTCTGCACACAGTGAAGGAATTACTAGTGTAGACCAATGGCAGGGCACCTGAATGAATTTCTAAGGAAGGGAAGAAGAAAGCTCTGAGGCTTCGGAATGCCTGTTTGTTCCTAGATGGCTCCAGAGAAGGAAGTCTGACAGACTTTCCTGGTGACCTGGGGGGAAGGGGGGATGCAGAATAGCTTTGTAACCTTCCAGAGTGAGATCCAGGTAAAACCCAGGGGTTAAACACACAGCATATGCCTGGTCTGCATAGGGAGTCCCAGGACAGCTGAGGCTACGTGAGAAACCCTGTCACATCACCACAAATCAAGACAGCTGTTCAAGGTTGGGCTCAAAAGCCTCCCTGCTTCTTTGGGACCATCACTCAATATCGAGTCCCCACATGAAAGCTCACAGCTTCCTTCAAAAGAAACTTCCAAGCCTGGGCTCGGCTGGGCTCAGTAGTAGAGTGGCTGCCAGCTGTGCGTGAGGGCTTAGGGTCCATCCCCAGCACCACAGGCGAGGAGGAGGAGAAGGAAAAGAAAAGAAGCCCAGGGGCAGCCATGCATGCAGGGAAAGCAAGCGAGCTCTCTGTCTGGAGGCCACTTCTCTGATTCTCTTGTCGGCTTCCGGTCTCTCAGACACTTTCTCTGCCAGCTATCATTCGTGAACTTGTCTGCTCTTTCTAGAGGAGAAACAAGAGACCTCGGAAGCCATAGAGGGTGGTCTGCTCACTGGGGAGTGATGTCCAGGAGATGACTAAAACCCACTGTTTTCAAGAAGCATCATTTGAACATGAATGATGTTGACCACTCTACATTGTACAGGGTGGAGTTGTTCACCTGCTGTGGTTGAACTGCATTCCAACAGCGATGTTTCAGAATTTCCATGAGTGGGCAGAGAAAAGTGAACTAAGCTAAATGACAGCATTGGGACATTTGCCTTGGAAGCCAGGAAGACTGAGACAGGGTTACACAGCTTCTTTGGCGGCTTCGTAGGCCTCCAGTCAGCCTAAGTCTTTCACGGCAGCTCGTGTGTAGTGCGGTTGTCAGGCAGAGCAATCGTTGGTAGCACACATGTCATCGGGGCAGATGTAGTGGTCACTGGCGCCAAGGCACTTTATGAAACTGCAAGACAGGAGGTTGGCCATGACCCATGCTACTCCTCTTTGGTCTCCACCAGCCCAGCACCGCTGCAGAGGCTCTCAGGCAGGAGGTTGGCCATGACCCATGCTACTCCTCTTTGGTCTCCACCATCCCAGCACCCCTGCAGAGGCTCTCAGACAGGAGGTTGGCCATGACCCATGCTACTCCTCTTTGGTCTCCACCAGCCCAGCACCCCGCAGAGGCTCTCAGACAGGAGGTTGGCATGACCCATGCTACTCCTCTTTGGTCTCCACCAGCCCAGCACCCCTGCAAAGGCTCTCAGACTGGGTACCTCATGGCGATGAGTTCTATCTAACAGTGCTCCAGCCCACCCTGACTTGAGCCTCTCACCTCCAGGGGGGCTTCCTCTCCCGTCATCCTCCACCACCTCTGTTCCTTCAGAACTGGACCTCAGCTAAGCTTAGGGAGAAGGGAGTCTCGGCCTTTTGTGTTAAAGACTGACACTGTGCACTCAGAAGGCAGGAGGCAGGAGGATCACTGCAGAGTTCTGGGCCAGCCTGGGCTACAGAGACCCTGCCTCAAAAAAATATTTAAGTTAAAAATAAACATTTATAATTCTAAGTATACCCTGACTTCCTGATCCAAGCCTCATGTGGGAACCTTGGCCTCATGACCACCTTCTCCTGAGTTTCTCCTCTTCCTTCTGAGATACTGGCTTTTTTTTAAAGACTTATTTGTTTATTATGTACACAGAAGAGGTGCCAGATCTCATTACAGATGGTTGTGAGCCACCATGTGGGTGCTGGGAATTGAACTCAGGACCTCTGGAAGAGCAGTCAGTGCTCTTAACCTCTGAGCCATCTCTCCAGCCCCTTTCAGTCCTTTTTGTCACCTGCTGTCCCAGCAGTAGGGAGTGAAGTGGTGCAAACCTCCTCCCTAAAGACCAGAAGCCATGCTTCCATCACCCTAACCAAATATACTCTTGCATCTCTACCAAGTTCACCAGATGTAGTGGCGCATGCACTCGGGAGGCAGAGGCAGGTGGATCTTTGTGAATTCCAGCCTGGTCTACATAGTGAATTCCAGGCCAGCTGAGGCTACATAATGAGATCCAGTCTCAAAGATAGATAGGTAGATAGATAGATAGATAGATAGATAGATAGATAGATAGATAGATAGATAGATAGATAGATAGATAGATATAGGTAATTAGGTAGGTAGGTGGATGATGAATGGATGGATGGATAGATAGATAGATAGATAGATAGATAGATAGATAGATAGATAGAGGTAATTAGGTAGGTAGGTGGGTAGATGATGGATGGATGGATGGATGGATGGATGGATGATAGATAGATAGATACATAGATAGATAGATAGATAGATAGATAGATAGATAGAGGTAATTAGGTAGGTAGGTGGGTAGATGATGGATGGATGGATGGATGGATGGATGGATAGATAGATAGATAGATAGATAGATAGATAGATAGGTAGGTAGGTAGGTAGGTAGGTAGGTAGGTAGATAGATTTTCAGTAGATTTTCTCTATGAGATTTTTTTTCTCTTCTTTTTAGTCTTCTACTGGGGCAGTTGCCTTTAAACCTTGGTCCAAGATGATCTTGAGTCCTGTTGAATTACTGAAAGGTGTAACTGAAGTGTCTGGTGTGAAAAGAGAATGTGGGGAGTTCTCTCAGTGTGTCTCTGTTTCTCTTTCTCCATCTCTCTCTGTCTGTCTCTTTCTCATCCAAATCTGACCCAATTCAAACACAGACATCCCATGAAAGTGGCCATGGACCAAGAAGGATGTTTCTAAATGTGAATTGCCACTGGTATTTTGGGGGCTTTATTTTGAGGCTAGCATTGATAGACAGGGTATGTGGCTGTCTACATACCCTCAAGGAGAACAAGCCAGGAAAGAAATAAACAGAAAGGACTTTGTGGGTGAAAAAATGGCCTTCCGAGTCCAGAAAATGAAAATGACTTCTTTAGCAGATAGAAATAAAATTTAATAAAAAGGGTGCCCTTCAAAAATGTCAGCTATCTTGGAAGGAGAGATGAGTCATGGGAAGCCAAAGCCAACAGCAGAGCTGAAAAAGTTGTCTTCTAAAATTGACATTTACGGGGACAAGACATGTCCTCATGACAGCGCGCCCCTCCAGCAACTGCTGAAGTATGCAGAGACCCTTCTGGTTGCCGTCATGCTTCCTAGAATTAAGAAGTGTGCTGCAGTCGGCGAGCTCAGGATTGCAGCATCTGAATGCCTTTAAAATCACATACATGCATGCATCAGAGTTTATATCCCCTGTCTTTACAGTCATAGAAAAACCTTTTATTGGCTAGTATTGCACACTATGGGATTTTTGTTATTTTTAGCTTTCACTCTTGTCTGAGCATTTAAAGAGAGGCCAGTGTGTACTTTCTAATGTCCTGGGATGTTATTTGAATACACTGTTGCCTTTTAAAGTTCATCCCATGTCTGTGTCAGACCCTGAGCGGCTCACTGATTGCTGTCTCCCCACGCACCCGGCTTCTGCATGTGCATCTGGCCAGAGCCGTCGGCACTGAGATGGGACCCTCTAGACCCACCCAGACTTGCTCACTCTCCGTCGTCTACTGTCACCGTGTCCCCTGCTGATCTCTGTTTGCTCTTGGCATTGAGCCACACGGACTCCAGACATGGTCAGGGAGTTGGCCTGCAGATGGGAAAGGAGGCCAGCAAAGCCAAGATCAAGTTCTACCCTGAGGAGCTGGGGAACCCCCCACATACAACTTCCCTGCATGTTTCTCCACATGTTTCTCCTCCGTCCCTGCTCCACCCCGGGGCTTTCCAACTGTTTTCACCTCAGTTCACAGATGCTGACACCGTAAATGAAGCGTGAACAATCCAGTATTTAATAAGTGATTGGCAGTGGCCATTGACCTCACTGGGTCCAACTCCCTCAGGCTGGGGGTCCCCTCTCAGAGGTGGGTCCTTTGAAAGAGGGGCCTTGGGACCTCATGTGGGGGTGGAACCAGGCACAAAGAGCAAAAGCTTGCCCAAAGTCCTTCAACAGACTTTTTTGTTTAATAGTACATTTCTGTCTGTGAAGACCCAGTCTCTCCTTCGAGTGGTTTGTGAGCCGGGCAGGGTGGAGTGTGGAAACGGGAAGGCTGGTCCTCCGTGGCGTCTCTTCCTGGGTTTACCCACCCCCTAAGCTAACCGTATTGTCCTGTTGTCTAAAATTTAACCCTTTTATTGTTTGTTTATCACTGAGATTATTTTTAACACATTATTTGTAGAAGATAGCTTTTTTCTTGTCTATAAAAATCTTATCACATTTTGCCAAGAAAGATAACCTATAAAGATAAATCTTCCAATTTAAACAGTAGATATAATTATACAGAGAGGGTTTTTTTTAACAATGTTTTATTTAAATCTCATTTTGTGGCCACTACTGTAAAGCATGTATTATTTTTAACATTCATCTGCAATAATAATTAGTATCTTGTTCCACTTTTGGGGGGAACATGAGCAAGTGTTTCCTGTACCTTCTTGGCAAGTCTTGCTGTTTGTCTCTTGTTTGTGTCTGGATTTCCCGTCTTCCTTGTGCACAATGGGTGTTGTGGAAAACCATTGTTCTGACTCACAGGGGTTCATTTCCAAAATTCGGCATGGATTCTGACACATGTGACCTAAGGTGGGATATTTACCCCATTTCTTACTAGCCATATGGTTTAGGGACTGAAAGTTTATTTTTGTCCACATCATCTTGCTCAGGGGTAGGATGTCCGTTACCCGTTTCTTTTCCAAGTAAAAAAGAAGCCTAATGACTTGATTGTGAGTTTTCCCAACCTAGGATATTTCTCATTTGGGGTACCTGTTCATGTTAGTAACACACCTGGTCTTCAGGATCCTCAGACTGACTTGGAACCCCAAAGTCAAGGTCCCACTTCTTCCTGCCCCATGCACAATACCCAGAGAGAGAACAGGACGTCTTCTGAGTGGGAAGACGTCAGTGTCCACCTTCCTTCCCTTCACGGAACTTGATGCTCGTCAAACACAGTGTACACCTCTGAGAGTGTATTCCACTGTCCCTTCACAGAGTATCTCCTCTAGAGGTCTTTAGGGGGTGAAGCATTGGACTACTGTTCTTTGAAAAGGAAAATTAAAATACCTCAGAGAACACTGCTCCCAATATGATCAACTGCCCATCAGTCTGTGGTCAGTGGGAACCCAGGGACATGTAATAGGAAATGTAGACTGCATTCTCTCCATCCCGTCATGCTCATGTATAGGGCGTCCCTGGGCTGAGCAGCCTGGCCTGCAGGGACTCACAGCTCTCAAACGCTTGTTATACACATGTGCTGTAAATACCTGTGTCTCGGTGCTTAGGAACTCTGGGAATGCGAGGATGCCCCATAGTCTTACCTCTATGAGAGTCAATCCCATCTTCCTGCCTGTCTTCCCTGTCTGCCAGGTTGGTGCCTTCCTGCCTCTGTGTTTTCCTTGCCCTCCTATACACATGTTTGGTGGAGCGTGTACCAGAGCGGAACACCGCTTGACTTTATCCCTGCTTGGATTCCTGCTTTCCCAGGACCTAGCCCAGCACTATACAGCCACGGTCAGCACAAGCCATCCAAGAATCCCAAGGAACACACTGAATCAAACTGAAGTTTTAACACGTCACTCTCGAATGCGCTGTGGTCGGTTTGAGTGCCTGGTGTAAATTATGGGAGGAGAAAGTGGCATGCCCCTGGTCGCTGTGGTGATGCCAGGACTTAGCGGGAGTACTTGTGCTCACGTAATTCTGATAGGTCTGTGAAGTACTCTCCATTTCATTTTAAAGAAATTAAATCAAGACCAATAAAGTAAGCTGCCCCGAATCACATAATTGAATAACCCAGGACCAAACATTGAACTGAGATCCAGGGCTGGCCCTGATGGGCATCCTTGGATAGCCAAGTCCTGTGTCACATACTTGAAACTTCGTGGTCCCAAATTGTTCCTGCTGCCTCAACCTCACTTCTGCATGGGTGGTTTCTTTTCCTAAGCGGAGTAGCTGAGCCAGGGAGGAGGCAGTCCTGTACATTGTTTCTCTAGCCTCCCCATCCGTGTGCACTCTTGTCTCTTTTGGAAGCACTTTTGTGGCAGGAATTGTGATCATCTGGCACCTTGTTCACTCTTCTCCTTGGTGCTCAGGGAGTTTCCTGATTGTGCACCAGGAGGCTTCTACAAATATGGCCAGTGTTCCCTCCATGTCCCTCAACACCGCGACGACTCCTCAACTCCCACTTGCCCTGCTTGTGGTAGTCCAGCCCTCCACTGCACCCAGCCCCCCCTCCCAACCTTAGCCTGATTACGCCACCAGAGTCTCATGAAACTCTTCCCTGTTCGGAGCATTCCTGAGCTCAAGAGTACACTGGCCGTCCTGGAAGGCTCTCAAGCCTCCTCCTCTGAGCCAAGGGTGGTACCCCACAGCCTTGCCAGTAGCTCTCCTGTGGGGGCTGTGGCTCTGGGAAGTCAATCTTGCAACCCTTGGTTTTTTCAGGCCTCCCACCCCTACCCAGGGTGCAGGGGAGATGTTCCACAGCAGGGAATGTGCTGCAGGGTTTACCCTACAGTTGGACACCAGCTTGCCATCCAGGGCTGAAAATGACATTCCACGTGAGGTCTTATCTTATCTTGGGTCCAGCCCCAGCTCTAACATGGCGATGCCCAGGCGTTCAGTGTGCCAGACACCCTCCCCCTTGGGTTTCTCTGTAAAATGGGGCAGAGTGCCCACAGTAGCTATAGTGAAGCAAGTGTCTACTTTTCCTCCTCCCTCTCCCTCCTCCACCTCCTGAATCTTGTAGTAGAGCCTGGGATCTAGTTAACCTACTACCAAGCATAGGATGACATCCACAGCCAAGGCTATCTGACCTAAAGGACTCCTCTAGGGGCTATCTCTTGCAAAATTCCTTCCTTCCATTTGACTAATTCCTTTCACTCGTCAATGTCTGCTGTCACGGTGCCTCAAATGCAGAAGCCAGGGCTAGGGCAGAGTGGAACTCCAGTGTCAGCTGCCACCTCCCACCCCATACCTCCAAAGTGGGCTCAAGAGGGACCATGACAATGCACTTGAACTCTGTCCTACAGCACTTGGGTCCAGGGCTGGCCCCCTCTGGTCTCTGGAGGCATTTGGTGTAGGCTACTTGGTCTTTCTTTCACCCCTGAAATGGTGGTGCCATAAGAACAGCCAACCTGTGGGAGCAGGCAGAGTTAACAGTGTGGGGGCATGCATCCTCCTCCTCCTCCTCCTCATCATCATCATCATCATCCCAGAGGGTGGAAGAGCCAGAGCTGACTCCATCTGCCCTCCTGCTCCAGGGTGGGCCCTTCTGAGCTATCTCCACCCACCCACCAGGCAGCTCCTAAGTACCCATCAGTGTGGCAGAGACACCTTCATATTTTCTGCACATACCAGCTCATCTCCCCAGGAACAATCTACCCAAGACCTTAGCCCAGCTGGACCAGACCTGTATCTGATAAGAGCTGGTCAGTCCCCAGGGAGCCTTTTACCAGGCGGGTTTCAGAGAAATCCTTTGGAATGCTTTTGTCCCGAAGGAAAAGCTGGGAGGGGTCATAGGTCTTTTTCATTCCACACACGCCCACGCGCAACAGTTACCAGACTCATTTCATATTTAATAGGGAGAATTCTTTTTAAAAAAAAAACTCCCCCTGTGCCTTTGCCTACTCCACAGTAATGATGACTTGTATGCATGATTCTAGTTTTTAGATTAAAGATTAACATTTTAAATATGCTCCTATCTGTACCTGCATGAGCTAACCCTTTGGAATCCCAGATTATCTAAGAGGTAGTTGCAGAATGTTGGCTCCTTACCTCCAGTATCAGACAATAGGAGGTGAGAAGACTTCGCAAAGACTTCATTGTCTCTTAAACCAAGGATGCCTGGATTCACCCACCTCCTCCACACCCCGCCCCAAGCACAGCAACCCAACCCAGCCACAGCCCAATTTGTTCACACACATCTGGATAACTGTGTTTCCTCAGAAACTTGGAAACTTTTAAAAGTCAAATGAGACAAATCCACAGAGAAATAATCATTAAACCAATTGTTCAAGGTCCCACATAGCTTGTGCTTTGTGGCTCCGGCCATGGAAAGCGATTGTCCCAACCACGCACAGTGAGCGCTTGATAGCCTCACAGCCTCCGGCACAGAGGAGTGAGTCTCGGATAAGTCCCTTCTTAATGCTGCTGGAGTCTGCGTTGAGGAAGCCTTCAGTTAGAGCAGAGGTCAAGCTTGCGCGCTGTCTGGAATCATCTGCCTCCCTTCCAGCCGGGGATAGATAAAGTGTATATACTATGCTCATTGTGTAAAGCACACTGCCAGGCATGGCGCTCATCCCATCATCTTATCATTGATTACGGTAGATTTTATACCGTCACCTCCGCTTGTAGGCTTTATTTTTCTGTCTAGGAGCTTGATGCCATCCGTCTCTTCCTTAGTATGTATTTCAAAGGGACACTTTTGCTTTGGGGCTGCTATGGTCCTATTGCTTGGCTTCCCCAGGGCTAGCCTGTATCCACCAGTATCATTTGTTCCCTGCTGCCGGGACGGGTCCTCAGATCAGAAGACAGAAACAGTATGGGAGTCTAGGAGGATTTCTGCTCTTCAACTCACACACAGAACGAAGGCACTGGCCTCCATTAAGAAGCCTTCCCTGTATTCCCAGGGTTTTCACACGAGGTGCTGTGGGACACTGGGGGACCTTTGTCCTCAAAACAGCTGTATGGAGGCTTTCACATCTTGTTGTGAGCCAAGTGGGGTAAATTCTTTCCACAGCACATATAAAGACTTAAGGAAAAGACACAAGACTTGAAGTTTGCGTAGAACAATGTACGCCCATCTTCCGCCCGCTTCCCCAGAGAGAGCTCTGAATCACGGCTCTGCTGATGAATAAGTATGAAAGCAGGTGCTGTGGACAACAGCATGAGTCATCTTCCTCCTTAGATACTTGACAAATACAGCCACTTTATTTATGGAAAGTCCTCATAGTCGCTTCAGAAATTATTCAAAGCATATATACTAACCTGTACATACAAGATATGAAAAGTGTGTCACATGGAGTAAATAAAATCGAAGGGACCCGAGATAACACTTTGACAGTTGTGCAGAAGATCCAGGGAGTTTTAGCAGGAGGAATTGACAACACCAAAAAAAAATCCCTTGATTCTTACTCAACCCAATAGTGAGAGGTTGCCACTCATAACTGAAGAAAGAGGGCTCGGGGTAGGGATGGCCGGTCCAGTGTGTGTTATATAAAATATGCACACAAATTCTACTGATGGTCTTAATTCACTTTGGCGTTAAGATTCCAGCCAAGCAGGATGGTAGTGGCTCACGCCTTTAATCCCAGCACTCAGGAGGCAGAGACAGGTAGATCTCTGTGAGTGCAAGGCCAGTCTGGTCTACAGAGCGAGTTCCAGGACAGCTAGGGCTACACAGAGAAACCTTGTCTCAAAAATAAATGAGTAAGTAGAAATATTCCAGCCAAAAGCCAAACATGGTAGCACACACCTTTAGTCCTAGCACTCAGAAGTCAGAGGCAGGAGGATTTCTGTAAGTCTTAGCCAGCCTGGTCTACTTAGCAGCTTCAGGCTACCCAAGGATACATACATATTAAGACCCTATCTCAAAGCAAAAAAAAAAAAAAAAAAAAAAAAATCTGGCCAAAAAGCTCGACTTGCATGATAAAGACCAGCTTCGAGGAACTACCCTACAGAGACTGGCCCTTGTTTATTGTTTTTTTCAAATACTTGGGAAGAGAGATGTGTTCCCAGATCCACACTGGGATTCTGCTGGTGGTATCTGGACTGGCACGGGGAAAAAGAAAAAGGAAAAAAAGGAAAAGTGCTGTTTTCCTGTCGCCTGGTTGGGTTAGTCACACGTTCTGTTCACATGACCCAGGGAGGCCCAGAGAAGGAGAGGAAGAGAAGGAACTGCCATTTGTGAACCTGGAAGATGGTGTTTTGCAAACCATGTTCTTTAGAAGTCTAGATTTAGAAATTAATTTTTTATTCATTTGACAAAGGTTAATTGGCTTTAGTGCAACTGTGGCTTGGAATGTAGGATTCCTGAGTCTGTATCAAGTCAGAAAAAGATTTATTTCCACTTGAATATTTAGATTAGCCAAAGCTACATATACACAGTAAACCAAGAAATAATACTACAAGGCAATCTGTGATGATTTTGTCTCATCTCATTTAAACTGATGTACTCGGCCACCAAGAGAGTCACTCGGTTTTAAGGACCTGCCCCACTGTGGAGAGTACAAAGTCTGTCCCTTTTGCTCTGGACAGCAAATATATCCAGAGAAGGGTTGAGTGTCTGTGACCCATCCCATGTCAGCAGGGAGATCAGACCCACCATAAAGGAACATGGACACCCCACCCCGTCTGTATACAAGCTAGGTAGCAATCTTCAATTGATCTCAGGAGGACCGAGTAGAAGAAAGACTGGAGAGAAAGTTTACCAACAGCAACCGTCTTGAAGGTTCAAATGGAATTTGATGTCCTGTCATAAGGTGGGCTCCAAAGCCTTCCTTCTGTCTTTAGCTCTGTGATTCCACACAGGCCAACACCAAGTCACCTGTCACCTCGGTGCTCACAGCCAGGACATGGCCAGCATTCTGGCAGGGTCTCGTGTGCCCTGGCTCAGGCGGGCCGCTCTGGTCTTTCCTCACTAATGAGGCCACACTCCAGCCAAAACAAATGCTTCTCAGGCCCCATACTGCCCTGCTCTCTGGCCGCGCTTTCCTGGGTCTCCACCTAACATCTCTCGTGCATGGAGAGACTGCGCAGGGTCAGCTTCTCAGAGGCACGTCACCTGCCTGCACGGCCTACAACTGGCACATGTGTTTGACATCTCTGACATCATCTTCTGTCCCCCACTGAGGACACTATCCCAACCACATAGCTGATACTTAGCAACCCGCTTCAAGGAAGGCTAAGGCAAGCTGGGATTAGAAAGATTGGGGGGGGGGAGGCATTTAGAGGTGCCGTGGGAGAAAGGCAAGAGGTGAGGTTCATGAGTTAACGGTGAGGAACAAAAGCAGTGAAATTGACTAAAAGGGCTCAGCGCCCTGACTGCTCTCAGGAAGGGAATGCCTGTGTGAACACTGGCAAGATGGCTCCAGCTAATCAAGATGTCCGCTGGCCAGCCCGGCAAGCTGACAACCTGGGCTGTGTCCCCTATGCGCCAGAAGGTGAGAACTGAATGACTTAGCGGGCTGAGAAAAGCCCAGGTTGGCTGCCATTGTTGGTCACAGTGAAGCGCTGAGGCAAGGCTAAGGGACACTCCACACCCCCGGGGTCCTGGGGAACCTGAGTCCCAAGCAAACCTGCATCTGAAACACTCCGTGCTGTGAGGAAATGCCACCCCCCTCCCAGGGAGGTTCATAGAATGCTCAGTCACGTTAGAGATTGACCAACGTATCGGCTTCCTGGGAAGACACACTTGGATGTGTCTACCAGTGTTAAACACAGTCCAGCAGGAACAGAATCAGTGCTGGTGTTAAAAACAAAAACCTCACACACAACCCACTCCGCCAGTCCTAACCATGTCATCAAACCCTTCTTTATTATTCCTGATCTCTCCATTACCTGCAAAAATAAGGAAAACGTGTCCCCCACAGGTTCTGTGTACAGATTAGAAATGAAGTTTGTACGGTAGTTTTAGTAAACTGTCGCCATAGAGAGGTCCTGATGCTGTCACGGGGTTGTTGAGAATTACAGAGGATATTAGCATCATCCACTTCTTTGTTGTAGCCTGTCATGCCCACAGACCTAATGAGCACCTGCCATGTGGCTTCTTCACATGGAAAAGAAAGCCCTGGTCTGTGACACGCATGTCTAAGTCATCATTAAAGACAAGCTGGCCCTCTGGGGTGGTCTTCTGAGTCCAGGGCTTCTAGAAAGGGTTCTGCTGAAGGTGTTGGAGGGAGGTTGGCTGTCCAGTGGGGGAAACTTTTGCCCAGAAAACTTACTTGAATGGGCCATCTCAATAGCCAAACACATCAGGTGTGCCACCACAGCGGGCATTTGCATATCGTGAAAAGAAGCCTCGCAGACATCCAGAGACTGAGCAGGTTGGGGTCATGTGACTTAGTCATCCCATGGAATCCTGAGTCGAGCTGACAAAAGAAACCCACCAGTTTGGCTGACTTGTGCTGTCAAAGCGGGAGATCTTCTGCAATGTAGGTGGACAGCACCCCTGCAGGAAAACCAAGGACTAGCCCCATTGCCACTGGTCCCCAGCATTCTACACTGACCTGGGCGGTTGCCTGGCTGGCTGCTGGTGGCACCAAGCTGGGAAGGAACACAAGTGACCAACCCAGACAGAGCCCTGAGCTCTTATTCTAAGTTTAGAAGGCTTCTGGGATTTTTGGTTTGGGTTGTTCTAAATTCACGTCAGCGCCTGGAAGACTCAGAGGCCAGCAGGGAAGCCAAATAAGCAATCTTTCCTGGCGGCGACACAAGACCCCAGCTTGAAGTCAGGCATCTGAGGCTCCTCCCTCCCAGCCTGGCAGCAGCCCCCCTTCCCCATTCCACCCCACCTGGCACCCTCCCTGGGCCCGGGGAACACTGGCTGGCTAGCCCTGACTCTGCCTTTGCTCTCTCCACTGGGCTCGAGGCCCTTTGGGTCTGTTAAAAAGCAATGTTGTCACATTATTAAGAATGTCCACCCTCTGCTTCCCCCCATCTGCCCTCCAACCTGAACCTCTGGGGTTGTGTGCAAAGCCCACCAATTGCATGAGCAAAAATAGTCTTTCTAGTATAGTCCTTAAGGCATATTCATTTTTAAGAAAATTCAGCACTACCTTTACGATAAAACACCAAAATTGGCCAAGGAGAAAAGTTGGGGCCAAGGCTTAATTTGAACGAAATTCCTAAGACTATACCTCGGTGGCCAAAGATAAGCTGTTACGTTCTTATTTATATGCCCTCTGAAACCCTAGACGGCTCATAATAGCTCGGTCCTGCGCTGCCCACATCTGTCTCCTCCAGGAGCCTCCGCCGGGTGTGGCTCCCGCTGCAGACACTACTGGAAAAGGGAAGGTTTCTAGGGTTCTGGTACTGCCACCCTCCTCTGCCCGAAATCCAAGATTTATTTTTACTCATTGAATGAGAAAGAGAGCAGGTCCTGTGATCCATCACACTCAGCTCTGTTGGCACATTTTTTAAGCCCAAGAGCAAGATGAATTACGGCTGGGAGGAAGGTGTTTATAGAATAGGAGTTTTTATCCATCAGACTGCCGCACTTCTTGCCCTTAAACCTGGCACCCTTCGACAAAACTTCCACATGATGAGTCAGCAGAAGGCCCTGCGCGCCTCGCAGACACCAGGGTCAGCTCACTGCCTGCAGTCCAGCGAGTGGGTGGCACAGACTCCGCTTTAAATATAACTCCAGGGAAAAGTCTGACGCCAGAGCCCACGCGTGATGGACAGTGTCACCCAAACTTCAAAGGTCTGTTTGCAGCGGCTTCCCGGAGCTCCCTGCCTCCCAGAGACAGGCTCCTCATGTTACCCCAGTGGCCATGTGTTCCACATTCTCTGCTCTGCACCCTTTGGTATCATCTGCTCACGGCTCTCACTCCCAGCCCTCACTGGATGTGCTCCTGCCCCTGTGCTCTCCCTTCAGGGTGCTTGAAGCTGGCTTGCTCCTCACTCAGCTGCTGGCTCCGGGCACACCACCTTCCCTTGTCCAGGATACTTCCAGTTGGGCTGATGATGGGGCGTGAAACTCCCCAACTCCTTCGGGACATCATTCTCGGCCAGTGTGAAGCTGTAGTGAAGACCTGTGCAGGAGACAGTGCAGGCAGGGGCCGGCCACCCCACCTCCCAGCATCTAAAGTAGAGCATCACTGGGATACTGCATATCTCAATGCTTAACAGGGGCCTGTGTTCTCCCTTCCCCCATACACACACACCAGCATACACAGAGAGAGGGGAGATGACAGGGAGCTGGAGTGAATTCACTTGGTGATTGAGATCACAGAGATGAGTGCAGATGAGATGATAAACATCAAAGCGTGAGGCCAGCTCTTGATGTGGTCAGCCATGCCTCCCTGCAAGCGAGATTCAGTCCTCCTCAGCCCTGCATCTTCCTTATGGTCCACCAGATTCCCTGCTCAAGGCAAGGTGACACAGGGTGACGTTCCATCGCACGTGTTCTCAGGTCGCCTGCTTCCCGTCCCGTGTGACAGCTTTTCCCCAGGATGTGAACGCCAGAGGAAAGTGGACCCCGGAAGCAGGCTCCCACGGGGTGTCATCTGGGCTGGTATCTTCACCTCAGCTTGTGGGGATGAGGACAGCCACATGTGGGTGTGACACAGCCTTCTTTGTTGAGTATATCCAAGAGTTTTTGCTTTAGACATTTCTAAAGTTAAAATGTTTCAGATGGGAATGGATGTGTACCTGGAATCCCAGCATTCAGTGGATTAAGGCAGGAGGGTCACGAGTTCAAGACCAGTCTCGGCTACATCAGACCTTTTTCTCTACCTGAGTGAGACTCTGTCTCAAAACAAAATTGTTTAAAATGACCTCACTCTTTCTATGACTCCCACTCCCCTCCAAAAAAAACCTATGTTTAATAAATATACGTTAGTCAAACATTTCCAGTCAGCATAGTGTGTGCTCGCTCAAGCCAATTCAATTTTATTAAGTATCTGTTTTACTTAATATTGGATAATTTTGGGGGAAAAACAGCTAGAGGGCTCTGCCCACATTATTCAAGGTGCGTTATGTGTGTCCTGGGTCTCTGGTCCCATGCCGGATACAAGGATGTCAACGGTTGTAAGGCATGGTGCCCCCCGTCAGGATCCCTACCATCTCCCTTAGTGCTCTCTAGAAAGGTACAGAAAACAACTACCTAGAGAGTCTCCAGGTCACATGGCAGCACCTGAAGACTAGGGTTCCTGGAGCTTAAGAGGATCTACTTCCAAGGAGACAGCAACTCCATCATCCCCACACACACCCAAGACCACAATGACCCAGCCAAACAGCCTTAGAAAATCAGGCCAGGAGGACTCTGGATACCCGGCGCACAGAGCACTCTCCGGTGACTGAGATCACAGGAGGCCCTCGAGCGCAGGTGAGGACCCTGAGGCATCGGGTCCAAAGTCTCATGTGCCTGGGGGTTCTCCATTAAGTCATGTTTCAAAACTCAGTAAACATTCCAATCTGTGATTTCTGAGTTCAGCCTAGCTATTCCACAGAGCAACGGAAACCCATCCTCCTGGGACGGGAGACTGTTCTCACAGCCTTTGACTCCATTGATGGTGATTCTCAATGACGCGTTCCCAGCATGTTCCTCAGAGAGGAATTCTATACAGAGGGCCGTGCATGCCTGAGAGGCCCCCTCAGACAGCCAAGGACCCCAGAGAGCTCCCCTCACATCAAGCCTGTGGTCAGTGAGTCCTCTTTCCCATGGTATTCTGAACATTTGGGATTATTACCAAACTTGAATCAAATTCTTATTTATATATTGACGGCTGTTTTCTAAACAGATGCGTATCAAGTGGAAGGCTCTTGTTTGTGTCTGGCAGTATCTTTTCCTGCTGTTTATTCAGTATTTGGGTCACAAGTAAATGATAAATGTGGGTAAGCGAGTGGGGTCAAGACTTATTTTCAGGGCATTTCCTCACTGGTGGAAAAACGCCGCCTTCACTTTTAGTAGTGCTCTGGGTCAGTTCTTGTTGTGGTTTCTTTTTGTTTGGGGTTGATTTTAGAAAATCTTATTGGAAACTGTGCGTCCAGAACCCTAGACAGAGCGCAGTGGCTTTCCTTGCCCCCTGCATGGTCAGAGTCCTGAAAACCTAGCTCTGGCGTCTCCTGAGCTTGGCAGCAGCCTGGGGCTTTGTGCTTGCAAAAGAACTGTCTTCTGCCGAGTCAGCAGCCAGACGGGAGCACCCAGACTAGACCGTGCTAGGTATGGCTGTCTGGTGTTCTGCGGAGTCTGTGGCTATCTCCAAATGTTGGAAGTGTTCAGTCCTGCTAATGATTCCTTGAAATGAAAGAATTCCCAGAGAACTCACAACACATTCTTGTATTGTTCTTCAAATCCTTAGGGATGACTTTTAAAGAAGAAATTGAATAGAAAGGCTCAGATCCAGAGCCTGGCAGATCTTTCTTTAAGAATGGATCTACCATGACCTGGCCCAGTGGCCTTGTGTAACCCTGAGCACCAGTAGGTGATCCCTTAACTAACTGAGTGGTTCGAGAGATTATAGAGAAATGGAGGAATCTCTGGTACCTAGTGCGTGACAATGGAGGTAGTGAGGACTGATGGCCATGGCTCCTTCAGGGACTTTGCCCCCATCTCAGGAGAGGCCACTTTGCTCTTCTGTCTAGACAATGTGAGCACTGATGGGTTCTCTTCAACTCTCTCTAGAAACTTCTTAATCATTTTTTTTTTTTTTTTTTTTTTTTTTTTTTTTTTTTGGTTTTTCGAGACAGGGTTTCTCTGTGTAGCTTTGCGCCTATTCCTGGAACTCACTTGGTAGCCCAGGCTGGCCTCGAACTCACAGAGATCCGCCTGGCTCTGCCTCCCGAGTGCTGGGATTAAAGGCGTGCGCCACCACCGCCCTTAATCATTTTTTTTAAAAGAAATTGCTTTGAATTTCTTTCCTCTTTATATGCCCATACAATTTGAGCAGCTTGTAGACTACTTCTTCTTCTTCTTCTTCTTCTTCTTCTTCTTCTTCTTCTTCTTCTTCTTCCTCTCTCTCTCTCTCTCTCTCTCTCTCTCTCTCTCTCTCTCTCTGTCTCTCTCTCTCTCTCCATCCTGCTCCCTCTCAGGGTAGCTTAATAAGGTTTTCAACAATAAATGGTGCAGATGATAAACTTCAGACTTAAGATTCTAGAAGAGCCGGGCGGTGGTGGTGCACGCCTTTAATCCCAGCACTCGGGAGGCAGAGCCAGGCGGATCTCTGTGAGTTCGAGGCCAGCCTGGCCTACAGAGTGAGTTCCAGGAAAGGCGCAAAGCTACACAGAGAAACCCTGTCTCGAAAAACCTAAAAAAAAAAAAAAGGTTCTAGAAGAAAGAAAGGGTTGGAATCCTGACAGCCTGGATTGATCAGTGAGGAGGAAGAAGAATCCGCAAGAAAACAAACAAATTAGTAATTGCAGTTAAGAGAGCTCATGGGAGCTTGAGGCGTTTCAGGAAGACTTTGAGGGAGTTCAAAGAATGACGTGGACAGCTACAAGGTGAGCGCTGCGGGCTGTTCATCTGCAGAGGGCCGGAGAAGTGAGCCAGGCCAGGCCAGGCCAGTCACCCTCCAAAGGATCCAGAAGAAAAGGAATGAATGGGAGCTGAGAAGAGGCAGTATGGCCAGAGCTGCAAGTCTACAGGACTCTCCCCAGCTCTCTGTTTGTGCCTCCACTCAGCAATGCCTGTGACTTCTTCACCCACAGATGGTGTCCCTTCTCCAGCAGAAAGAAACCCATATAAGTGCAAGGCCTGTCCCATTCCTGTTTCCCCAGGGGACGCCTGAGAATCCCCTCCACTTCCTCCCTCTCCTTCCCAGCCCTTATCTAATTGTGGCAGGAATAATTATTGGATATTTCCTGCCCTGGAAGCGGCTGCTCTTCTTGTGGGGGCCTCCATTTCCTCCTTCCTTTAACTGCCCATTCATCCTTGCTTAAAGGCATAGAGGGCCACTTTTATCCCCAGAAAGTGATATAGGGGATAGTGAGGTTTGTCTCCAAGTCCAGAGAGAGGCTGTAGCAGGTAACTGATTGGTTGGTTTCTGTCCTGGCTGTGTGGAGAATTAGAAGGGAAAGATTTGCCAGAAGGCATAGACTAGGAATGAAAAAAGATACTAAGCATCAACTGAATGAGTAAGAAACTGAGCAGTCCTCCGAGGGTCCTTGCTTTGAGGGACCTTGCCCTGGTCCTGAAGATGGGGGATCTGCCGAGAGCCGTCCACACGCAGGAAAGGCTAGGGTTTAAATTGGTGAGGTTGCCGGAGGTCTTCTGTTGGGAGGTAAAACTGAGCCTTCCCACAGCAAGCCCATTTTAAAGCTGACCAAAGCGGGGAAATGAATTCAAAATATGAAACGACACCTCACAAAGCTTGGCCTCTCGCCACCAGCTGCTGTCCTGTCTAGGAGTCATAAGGGTCAGACGCCGCCGGGTTGAAGTGACGTTAGGCCGACTTTTCTGTGAGCACACACCGTGCAGTGTGGTGTAAGCCTGTATGAGATGGAATGACACTTCTGTTGAAACGTATCTGAAGTGTGGGGGAGTAAGGTTTTTAGTATTAGGTTTTGAGTCTTCTGTGTCCGTCTAGATTTTCCGCTGTAATTTGAGACAGTTCAAAGAAAAATCTCGTGCTAAAGAAAAACTTTACCCCCACCTGACTCAGGTACAATGGGGGCCGTGCTGTACGGCTCCTCACAGAGTGAGTGTTGCCTGCCCCTCCCCAGTGGCCGTGGTGTGAAGGTGCTGATGTCCAGCTGGGACCGGACAGACACAGACAGTATCAGGAAGTCGAGCACGCAGGAACGTGGACCGCAGGGCGGAAACTTCCTGAATGAAGATAGGCTAAAGAGGCATTGTGTCCCTCCCTCTGGCTATCAGACTATTGAGACCAAGGACCCAAGGAACTGGAATTTGCTGGCTGCTTCCATGTGCTGGACAGTGAATGCAGGGCCTCCTGTACGCTAAACATTTGCTCCTGTATAAACAGATACTCTACACCCCAAAGCCACAGAGCAACCTGAGGCATCCCAGCCCCTCATTCAGTCTTTAGCCAGTCTGCTGCTGCCTCCTTTTTACCACACCTGAGCACATTCAGGAGGTCACCACCACCACCACCCCACCCCCCAGCTAAACCATCACCTGCCCTAAACATCTAAACATCTAAACACTAAAACATCCAACACAGGAGCCTAGGTCCATGGGCTGCTCATTACACAGGCCTGCTGGCAGCCGCCCACCTTGTCTCCATTCCTGCCCCTTGCTGACGTAGATTTGGTTGTCAGTCAGTAACTCATTCAAACATGAGTCAAAATGAAACCATGATGTGTGAGGGCACGCGGGGAATCACCACAGTTTGTTAGCAATACAGAGGGAGATGGGCTGCTGTGTGGTATGACTGAGAGCTGGGGAACCCCTCTCTGCAAGCTCCTCTTCCCCTCCACAGGGCCAGCACATGTCTCCTGGGAAATTAGATCTCAAGGCAGCGGCTGAGAGGTGCTCAGTGTGGCCAGCATTTTCCCTACTCAGAAGGACAGCTCCGGGGAGCCCCTCAGACCCAGGGTTTCCTCTGTGTGGGGACAGGCTACCTTTCCTTCAGCTGTGATGGGAAACTGCCATGTTACGTGAGAGAAGGCTTTGAGGAGTTGACTTACTACACACTCATGAGCTTCGTGCCGGGGACGTGCCGCAGTTTCGGGACCTTGTCCGTCTGAGGGGCTCAAGGTCTCACTCTCCTCACCCTCTGCCCACTCTCCAGTCTGCAGCGCCATGACGGTGGGACAGATTTCTTTCATCGTTTATCAACCAGCCTAGAGCTTGGGGAGATACGTGGAAGTTACTCTGATCCTGCAGTCCGAGGGTCCAGATGGTCTCAGAAGACCACAGGTTGGGAATGGGAAGCCTTCAGCTGTCCCCACATCCTGGTACTCCCAAGCCATTTACTGAGGGACTTGCCTTTCCCCTGAGGCAGAAGCCCCGCGTGGGATAAAAATGAAACCTGACCAACCAGAAGGTCTGTGGACTGAGAGCCTGCCTCTTGCCTTGAATACTCTGAGTGGAATATCACACATGCCCCATCCCTTTTTAATATGTAATTTACATAACTGAGGATGACCTAAAACTCTCCACAGGTGTGTGCCATCACACTCAACTCTGGGGTCACGCCCAGAGCTTCGTGCATGCTGGGCTCACTCACTGTACCAGCTGAGCCCCTGCCCTTCCCATCCCTTCCTAAACTCTGCTAATAGTCCCAAAAGGTAAATACCCTGAGCATCTTGTAATGGGATTGCATTCCGAAATCCATTCAGAGTCACGATAGACATGACCGAGTTTCCCCTCTCCCCACTCTGTGTGAAGAGAACATGGCAGGTGGTTGGTCACCTTCCAGCTGCTAGTGACACAGCACCATCACATTAGATTTGCTGTTTAGTAAGAACTGATCTGTAAACTGCACAAGGAGATTTCAGGAAAAGGACCTCATAAAATGTTCGAATGTTCTGTGGTTTTATTTTGTGGTTCAAGCCAAGCCCCTGAATTCCCCAAGTCCTGAGCCCTGCCAGCCCCAGGCTGACCAATATGACTAATGCAGTTACCCACAGCCTTACCATCCTTGGTCATAAAGCCGCTCCAGCTGGAGCGAGCCTGCCAAGCGTGCAGGAAGCCCTGCTCGCAGTTCAGGACAGTCGGAGGGCTTTTGGAAACATTCCCCCAGCCAGCTGTCTATCCACCCCCACAGTTGTCTGTCTAGAGATAAGTCTCCCATGCTGGTCATTCATAGATGCGTCACGGGAGGCTTGGATGCAGCTCTCAGCGAGGCTCTGCCAGACAGGTCCACAGAGAGGTGGCCTGTGCTGACTCGGAACCAAAAACGCCCCCACAGTGTCCTAAGACATCCCTTTGCCTCCGTGTCCCAGATCTGTCATTCATTGGAATGGGTTCTCAGGGTCAGGTTCTTTATATGTGGGAGCTTGCTTAATATGAGAGGAAGGAGGGGGGAGAGGAGGGAGAGGGAGAGTCAGAGAGAGAGAGAGAGAGAGAGAGAGAGAGAGAGAGAGAGAGAGAGATTAAAAATGAGTTTCTATTTCTCCTTTCCATTTAGTGACGGATACATATTTTCCATTAGTAATGCGTTAAACCCTTTTTACTTTTTAAGAACAGTGTAGGTGGCATATTTCACAGTCTTGGCAAGGCACACATGACATCTGAGGAGTAAATCAAAATTGGAGGCCAGAAGCATTGGCCCAGACTTGGACTGCCACTTTGGGAAATGTAGCAGAGGGAATGGGGTGAAGGGGGTAGAGAGCAATCTTCGATGATTCTACCGGCTTCCCTGGGGGGTAAATGATCCTTTGTGGAGATGGGAAGGAGTGGGCGGGGGTCAGCAGGAATAAGACCCGCCCTGGATATGGAGGCTGTGGGTGGACAGAGGTGATGAGTCTCCTCCACCCTGGTTTTTTAATAGTCACAAATTTATTTCTTGCCATTAACTTAAGTAGAGATTCTCTCCAGTTAGATTTAAACAGCCCTCTGAAGAGCTGAGTGAGGGGCTAGCATCAGCTTGAAAGCCGCTGGATCCTAAGAAAAAAGCCGTCCATCCTGGGAAAACCGACAGACACAGACCACAAAAAGAACATGGCCAGATCACTAGGACGGCCAGTGCGTCGAGGGCTTTGATGTTATTTTTAGAAGAACACAAAAATCTGAATCAGAATCAGATTTCCCTCTGTTTCCTCTTCCTTGGACTGTCCTTTCTTGGAAATTCATTTCCCTGGCCATTTTCACATATTGCTGTGAGAGAAGAGACTGTGTTCACTGTGGGGAAACACATTGCCTATTTAAATAGCATGAGTAAACATAAAGAAGCGGGGTTTTAGAGGAGAGCTTGGAGTCCCCACTGCTTATAAATGGGATAGAGGAAGTCACAATCAACTGTGCCGGGAACCAGACATCCGGCACAGAAAGGGTGGAAGTTGGAACCCATCAACCACCAAGTAAGTATGGCGTCGTTTCTTTAAAGCATCCTTCCTGAGGAGACCACATTCCGATAAAATTAATTTCTTCTTTAGTCACATCAAACTACCTTTTTCTTGCTCACTTGGAGAATTTTATTTTATTTAAAAAAAAAAAAAAAAGGTCAATTGCAAATTCCTGCCAATTTTTGGTGGTAAGGTTTTTTGTTTTTTTTTTTATTAATTGGCAGTAAAATGAAAAGAATGCATGCATTGTGATGCAGCTGCTGAGAGTCTGGCATTCGGGTAACTGTGGTAAAGGGAGTATAAAAACAGATAGAAGGGATGAGGGCCACTGGGGAGACGCCCAAGGAAATTGGTTACCGACCTACTGCACGCTTCCCTGGGCTGACAATCCCTGGAGTCCCAGTTGCAAAACTACTAACCCTTGTGTTTGGAGCGATCTGAGGTGGAGTCATCCTTGGCTCCAAAGCAGTTCCAAGTCATCCCGGGCTACACTGAGGTTTGTTTTTTTTTAAACCTACTTGAGTATTAAGGGTCATAGGTCATAGGTCAACCCCAAAGATACTAATCCTATCTTGACTTGTTGAAGTGAGGAGAAGACAGTGCAGTTTGCCCATAGGGTGCGTTTAAGTTGGTCCCCAAGCCTGGCTGGCCCCGGACCTATAGTTCTGCAAGTCTGAAGCCCCTCCGCTGGTTCTTTTCCCACAAATGACCAAAGGCAAGGGTGTCACATTGAGACTGGTCTTGTAAGTTGTTCCTTTCCAAAGCATGTAATCTTCCCTGGGTGACACAGTACAGCTTTTAAGAAATACATGGGGGAAAAAAATGGAACTTTTCAATATCACTTGTGTTTTGGGAGATTTGCCATGAAGCTGTTTAAAATGTAAATTCCCACACACTGACCTAATGAAGTTTAATCTGGTCTTGCACCCCATCATCTTCTGGGCAGGAAAGCCGTAAAGCACCTGCTCCTCTTGGAGGGAAGCTCCGTGAACGCTGGCAGGGTCTGTGTGGGGCTCACGCTGGCGTCTACAGCCCGGTAATTTCAGAAGATCCCTCTGTAGGACATGCCATGAAAATTCTCAATGACTTGAGTAATGTCCCCAGGGCTAAGAGAATCTAATGTCCTTGAATAGGGTCCATGTTAGCAACACATCCAGTAACTGTGTGGAGCAATCTGATTAGTTCTCCAAAGAGCCAGCTGGAGTTGTAGACTTTCACAAGGTTTTAGGTGGGATGCTTGTACAAGCTCATCCGTCACTGCCCAGCAAGCAGCTCCCACCTCCCCAGCTACTCAAAAAGTACATTTTTTTATAAAGCCTGAATCTTTCATGCACCTCCTGGACCATACAAGTTCTCCAGTAGATGTTCAAATGAAACCTGAGATGTTTTCTAAACATTAATTCACAAACCTTCTATCCAGTAGAGATCCTTGTTCTTCCAGAGAGACTCTAAGGTGGTCCTTATCAGTGAAGGTTCTCCACCTCCTATGTAAAGTTCTTTTTCATAGGTATTCAAATAGTTCCAGATTGTCTCAAGGAAGTAGGAAGCGTCCTTGCATTAGGGTCAGTACCCTGACCTCTGACTTCTTGAGTTTAAGTCTCCGTTTATTAATGTTTCTGTTGAAACATCCTAAACCAAGAAAATGGTCATTGTGACTATGACATTTCCTTCCTCCAAAGGAAGGGAAGTTTCATCTGCCATCTGGAGAAACCATTTACAGCGGAGTGAGGTCTGGAAATAAGAGGACAGAAAATGAGTAAGATGCCTGTCCTAGATTGCTGCGCCCTCCAGGGATTTTCAAACACTGTGCTCTGGGCTCCCAGAGAAGGGCCTGGACTTCACCCTGCCAATGAGCTTTGCATTTTTTGAGTTTATCAGAAAACTACTTAAGAGGGAAATACATTTCTTAAATCAACTTGTTTCCCAAGGAGATGCAGCCCTCTGGGCTTCCAACGCCTCCTAACAAAAAACATCTGCAGGACTTCCGGAATTTTCCTCAGGCCTTGAGCACACACCCACACATTTCCAGTTCTTTCCTAACCATGAAGTTGCTTCCACTGTTTTTGGTTTTATGGCCAACTCTTCCATCCATTTGTTCCATTTTTCCCTTTATTCCAACTTCATTTCTTATGTTGACTCCATGGTGGGTATTGGTTCTCTGCTCTGGGACAGAATGAGGCAGTGTCTTCATAACCCTATCTGTGATGAGGGTCTCCTTCTGACGCTCATGGGAGTCACTCCATCTCATGATGGTCTGATCCACACATTTTAAAGTGAATAAGGACATAATCAGGCAACATGGAGCATCGTATGTGCCTCGTAAACTCCAGAAAGAGGTTTACCTTGTGGACCGGGGAGCCTGATCTGAGGTGTTTCTGGGACAGTGGGGTTTGGTTTGTGTATTTGCCTGTGTATGGGAATGAACACAATTTTTTTTTAAGCTTCTTCAAAGTTCTCCTTCAATTTAGAAAATACTCAACTCTGCTCCTTTCTGGGTACAGCCCTCCTTGCTAATGACTCTGGGGGTTTTGCTCACCACCACATAGGTTTTGAAGGATTGTTGATCTCAAGGGACTTGAAAACCCCAGTTTTGTAGATCAGAGAACTTGAAGCCATAGTTTGGGGATTGGAGAGATGCAGTCAAGAGCACTTGCTAATTGGATGAGGTCCCCAGACCCACACACCCTTCTGTAACTGCAGTTCCAGAGACTCCAACGCCCTCTTCTGGCCTCCATGGGCACTGCACACACAGTGCTCACACACACACACACACACACACACACACACACACACACACACACACACACACACATGCAAACAAGACAGCCCCACACCCGGGCACCATAGATTTAGCATTCAAGGGGGATTCTCTGCTTCACAGACAGTGCCTAGCTCCTGTGCCCTCGTGCACAGGGTAGTCTTTCATCTGGGCACTGTCTCATTTATGGGGGTGCCTACCTTGTAACTTCAGCACCTTCTGATAGCACCTTTTAATGCTAATTTGGGGGACAGTCACTTCAACATGGGGATCCGCACATACTCAGACCAGAGTAGTTTCTGTCCAGATGATACAACTTAACAAATAACGTAACAGTGGTGGGTTTGTTTCCAAAGTAGTTTCCTTTTGCTGTTTGGTCTTTTATGCTGAAGCTTCTGGGTCCATTGAGTCCTTCTGATGTAAAGTCAAGTGTCAGAGTGTGCACCCAGAGGAGCCAGGCTGAGCTCTGAGGGACAGCAGCATTTAAAGAGCCCAGGAAGAAGTCCAGGAGAGAAGAGGCAGGAGAGGTCCATCAGGGCCATGTGCCACCATGCCCAGCTCATTGGGGTCTTTGAAAAGGAAAGGGCCTGCGTTACCACCGATCTGCCAGTACATTACACTGAGGGGAACTGGCAGCATCCACTGGGCACTGGGCACTGTCTGTTCTCTTGCTTTGTGGGGAGGGGCAGGGATGAGCAACCAAGACAGCTAGGACTCTTCACAGCAGGAGATGGTAGTGTGGTGAATCACTGTTCTAGGAAGACTACAGCCAGCCCATTGGTGGTGAGGGCTCTGCCTCCCAGATTCTTGCCCAGCACATCAGATCCAGAGCAGTGCTACTGTTTTGCATGAAAAAGATTAATATTTGGATCACAGAAATTGCTGCCAAACTGAGTAGCTGGTAAATTCTCTGACCGCATGAACCAGAATTCCCAAATGTAAGCCAGATCGTGGGTTATTATTCATAACTATATGTCTGCCTGAGATCAGAGGGTGGAAGAGGCCCATGCACACCAGGAAGCTCCCACTAGATTTGTTGAGGGCTTTATATAGAGGTGGGGAGTCACGGCCATGTGTGGCCCTCAGCAGCTACAGATGAAGGATACCAAAGTGCTGGAACTGTACTACAAGACTGGCATACCACCTGGTCTTGAAGAGGTTACAGGCTGAGAATGTGCCAGAAAATTAGGAGTCGTGCCCAGGGACCATTCTGTGTCCAGTGACCTCCCTCAAACACAGGCAGAGCCCACCCAGTTGCTTTCTAAGGAGAGTACATGGAGCTGGACATGAGCTTCTATGACAACAGTATTTTAATAAGAAACTTAAGGTTTGGTACCATTGGGGGCCAACCTTTTAGACCTATTACTGTATGCACACAAGACGGAAGCGGGGGAGGGGGCGTATGCCACAGCGTGCACATGGAGGTCAAAGACCACTTTGCGGGGTCAGCTTTCTCCTTTCATTCCTGATGGGTCCCAGAGACTGAACTCAGTCCATCAGGCTTGCTTGTCACACGCCATCTCACCACCTCACGAGCCCAAAGTCAGCTTTCAGCAGAATGCCTACACTGTGTTTTCTCTGTGCTTTTTCTCCTCTTAGATATTTTTCACACCTTCTAACTGACACATATGTGTCACACGCACACACATGTGTACTTAGATGAATAGGCAAGTGGATAGATAGAGAAGATGATAGGTACATGGCAGAGACGGACAGATGATGGAAAGAGGCATAGATACATACATATGCAATAGATGTAATGGAGGATGGATAGACGGGTGGATGACGGACAGACATTTCTCCTGAGAGTGCCGGCTCCCTTTGTGAGCAGCTGCTCAGTTGTCTTGCGTTTTGGAAGGTGAAGACTGGTCTTCCACGCTCACTTAGCCTCCCGGAGCCTGGAGGGCTTTGCTGCATGCATGTCAGGTTAAGAAAACACCCAGACTGATCCTACACAAGGCCTCTGGTGTCCTGGAAGCACACCCTGGTGGTCATGGTGTCCTGGAAGCACACCCCAGTGGCCATGCTGAGGAAGAGGACAGAGCAGTTACAAGGGGGTGCTTCCTAGGCATCCCAGGCAGTTGAGGGAGCAGCCAGCTGGAGACAGGTAGACAGGATTCAGGTCAAAAATCTAATCAAGTTGCCTTTACAACCCCACAAGCCTCCCCCACACACAAACACACACAAACACACACACACACACACACACACACACACACACACACACACACACACACACACACACACACATGTGTCCTGTGGCCCAAGCACCACACTGGGCCCCTCAAGACGTAAAACAGGTGCAGAAGGGATTTAATAAGGGACATTATGAAGCAGCTAAGAAACTAGGAGCTTATCAAAGAGGACTTGTTCCAATATCAGCTCAAAGAAGAAACAAGGAGCAGCCTTTTCAGGAAAAAAAGAAGTATTTGCAATGTTAGGGCATCATTAAAAGTCATCTAATACACAGGGGGCATCATGGGGCTCCACAGTGGCCACAGGGACCGCACAGGATTAAGTTAGACGTAACACAAGAGTTCCCTTGACTTCAGGGGGACCCCATGGAGGTAGCAAAGGGGATACCAGGGCATTGTTAGGGAGAGGAAGCCCAGATGCTAGCTAATGGGTTATTACACGGATTGAAGTAGGGGGTGACGGGTCCTGCAGGAGATGACAGGAAGAAAGGACCGAGGGGGGAAATGCAGGACAGGAGCTCCATCTGAACACTGATGGCTCCTCGGCTGTGAGCCAAACACCAGCAGTGTCTCCACTTATCCAGAATTAGACTCTAGAAATGGTCTCTGGAGAAAGAAAAGGGAGATTCGGGGTTATTGTAGGACACGGGACCGGAGGGAATAAGGCCTACGTTGGATTTCCGACATTCTGCGGTTAGGGATCTGTGGATGCTTGGGCAGTTGTCCAGAAGGGAGGGGGACCGTTGAGTGAGTGAGGTGTCCTAACAGACTTTCAGAACAAGAACTGAGTTTGACTAACTCCAGAGTTACAGCTGATGGCCACTTCAGCAGGGGTGCCAGGCCCTACAAGGATGCACAGACACGTGCAGTCCAAACACCCATACACATAAAGTAGAATTAAAGAAAATAAAGTAAAACATTTAAATGCCATTAAAAGGAAAGAACGGTGGAGAGCTTGAGACGGCTCAGCAGTTAAGAGCACTAAGGGAACTTGAAGGATTTTTTCTTGTAGGGGACCTGGATTTTTCCAGTCCCAGAATCCATGTGTCTGTTCACAACTGTCCACAACTCCAGTTCTGAGAGATTCACCATTCTCTGTAGGCCTTGGGCACTGCACACACATGGTACATGTACATACACGCAGACAGAACACTCACACATATAAAATAAAGTCTTCAGAAAGAAAGAAGGATGCAGATGTAACTCAGTCGCTGAAGGCCTTGCCCAGCATGCAGAGAGAGCCCCAGTCACTCACTCCTCAGCTCCTACTGTGGTGGCAGGAGGATCGGAAGTGCAGTCATCCATTGCTACAGGATGAGTCCGAGCTATACAAAACTCTGTCTCAAAAAAAAGGAAGGAGAGAGGAAAAAGAAAAAGAAATGGTCATGTGTCCTGAGGACATTCCTTGCTGAGTCCTTCTCTGGAATGCAGAAGAATGTCACTGGGTCTTGGATCTCTTGTCTGGGTAACTGAACCATCCATTATCTCCCCACAGACTAGATGGCAGATGGATCTCCTGTGGTCTGTTTTCATTTTTGGTATGTGTTCGGTGTCATCAAAAGGGTCATCTTCAATGAAAATCAGGGGAAGGAAGTACGGGACACCAGAAAGTCGCTTGCAGAGCCATCCTGGGCTGTGAGCTCAGCCCCTTATTCACTGCCCAGGAGACAGCCTCAGCCTGAGGGCTGGGACAGTGTCATAGAGTGGTTCTCTAGGAAGCCCTGCCCTTGAGGACTCGAGGGTCTTCTCATGGGGCTCACCCCAAAGGGCAGACCCTTCTAAACGTGCAGGGAAGAAAGGCTGTGCGTGATCTGGTGTGGACTAACAATCAGACTTCAAGGGTTAGGGCTGGAGCGTGGCCCAATGGCAGAGTACTTGCTTAGCATGTGAAGGATGTGGGTTCTACCTCCAGCAAGGGCCTGGGACTTTGGCTTAATTGGTAGAGAGCTTGCCTAGCGTATGCAAGGTTGGATTCCCAGCACTGCATACACTGGGCATGGGCCTCACACTTGTAATCCCCAGGGAGATAGAAGCAGGGGGATCAGAAGTCCAAAGTCATCCTTGGCTGTGTAGCAAGTTTGAGGCCAGCCTGGGCTAGACGAGACCCTGTCTCAAAACATAAAAACATCAAATAAACCAAAACACTTCAGAGGCCGCATGGCTGTGAGAAGAGCGGGGTGGAAAATGCCAGGGCTGCTCCGCCACCCAGCCATGCCCTCCCTCCGGCCCCTTAGGGCTGGAGTGAACTTGTCCCAGGTCAGGTGAGGTCAGGTGAGATCGCTCAGTAGGAGACATTCTCAAGCTTTTAGGTCCAAGTGATGCACATTTAGGTGCCTTATGGTGGCTCCTCCATCTCCAAGCATGGGGTTCCAGCCATGCAGAGACTGCAACAGTCTCCTCTTCTCAAGTAGGTTGTGGTAGTCAAGTAGCATGCATGGTCGTCACCACTGCCCTCGGCCTCCCACAGACCCTGTCCACCTGCAGGCTGTCCACCCTCTGCGGTCCGTCTCCTAGCCTCTCAGAAGTCAATTTTATACCCTTTTGTCTTGTTCCTAAAACACGTTGCTGCCAGCTGTGTCCTGTTCTACTCTTCTTCCTCAAGCTGTTTGGGAGACATCCTGTCCCCATTCGTCACACCTGCCCTCGGCCTAACCTGGTTTCACACCTCAGTTCCTGTCTGTGGTGAGCATGCCCAGGCTGCCAGTGAGTCTCCAGAGCCACATGACCATCTCCCATGTGAACTCACTCCCTCAGGATGTACAAGGCTAGTTGGCCACACCCCTGCCTCAGTTTCCCCCAGAGAATGAGCAAAATAACGATTTGTGCTCCTGGACTTTGCAGGAATTAAAATCTAATGGGTTAACAATGTTGGAAATGTCCCGGATCCGGGTCTGTTAGGCATGTTCTGACTTAGTCCCAGGGAGGAATTCAATCTAATGTCATTTAAAGTCACTGTGGCATGGGACACTGGGGTAGGTGTGGGTCCAGCAGGCTCCCAGTGTCAATACTTAGTATACTTTAACAAGACTGAGTCCAACCACTCTGTCACAGGGAGAAGGAATGCAATAGCCCCTTGGACTGACTGGATTAGGCCGGCACAGTTTTCCTCAGGATTATCCCGAAGGGAGGTTAGCACCCCATGACAAATGAGGGACTTGCCCTCTGTCCCCACGATGAGTCATGTGACCCTGGAGAGGCTCAAAGCCTTCAAGTCAGAGGGTAGGTTTCCTAACACGCCTCGAGGCTGAGGCTGACTGCCACCTGGTGTTCACCGCTGGAACTGCACTATCATGCCCTGGCCCTGTGCCTCCCACCAGGAATGTTGATTTCATTTCAAAATTTCAAAATTGAGATACTCGGTAAACATTAAAATTCTTCCTTTTATAGATTTTTTTGCAGGCTGATGTCTGTACACACCCCTGATTCTTTGCAACTTTTGACACGCACACACCCCCAGCCACAGCAGTCCCACCCGGGTCCTACCCATTGCTAAGCATGTTCCGCTCATCGTGGGCAGTTGTCCTCAAAGCAGCCAGGTTCAAACGTTAGCAGCGCTGAGCGTCCTGGAGGAGGAGCGTCCCGCATTCCAGAGCCCTGCCTCACCCGCACCTCGACTGCCCACAATATTTCATTATCTAATCAGATGCTGAGCGCAGTCTGATACACAGGCCTCCTTCCATAGAGTCTGGGTGGTCTCCCTGATGACTTCATCATGAAGGCCTGGGCAGCATTCCGTCTGCTGTGCAGACAGCTAGGCCAAACCCTCTGCGGAGCCAACAACCAGCAGTTCTGTGGGGCTGGTGCAGGGCTAAGGCAAGACTGAAGTGTTTCCTGACCGGCTCAAGGGGTCTACAGAACTTAATGGGGCTGGGGCAGATGAGGGTGGCAGGCTGAGCCTCGGAAACGGTGATGTTGTTATAGTGGTCTCCAAAGGGGTTCAGGCTGGGGGTGTAGACCAGTGGCAGAGCCCCCGCCCCACAGGTGCCAGACCCTGGGCTCGAACCTCAAAACCACAGAAAAAGAAGGAAAACGCTCTAAAAATAGAGCTGGGGTGGGGAGAGCCAGACAGCGGCAGGGGAGTGCGTGAGCAGGCAGCCACTCAGCAGGCTGCATGTGGGACGAGGAGTGCTGAGGAGTGCTGGTCAGTGGATGTACTGAGAACTGCTGGGAGAGCGCTGAAATGAGACGCGGCCAGAGCTTGCCAGGTACACAAGTGCAGAATGGCCGCAGAGGTTGTACAGAAGCACACCAGGGAGCCCGTAATCTAGTTAGGGCCGGACTTAACTAGTTTAGAGCCCTTTTGTTTTCAGCAGTATTCGGAGAATCAAACTCTTTAGTCTTGTCGACTCTTGTTTTGTGGTTTCTGTGTCTAAGAAATCTTTTACAACCCAAAGTTTCGAAACTTCCCCTGTAATGGTGGTGGTGGTGGTGGTGGTGGTGATGGTGGAGGTGGAGGTGGTGGTGGTGGTGATGGTGGTGGTGGTGGTGGAGGTGGTGGTTGGTGATGGTTGTGATGGTGATGGTGGTGGTTGGTGATGGTGGTGATGGTGGTGGTTGGTGATGGTGGTGGTGGTGATGGTGGTGGTTGGTGATGGTGGTGGTGGTGGTGATGGTGGTGATGGTGATGATGGTGGTGGTTGGTGATGGTGGTGGTGGTGGTGATGGTGGTGATGGTGGTGGTGGTGGTGGAGGTGGTGGTGGTGGAGGTGGTGGTGGTGGTGGTGGTGATGGTGGTGGTGGTGGTGATGGTGGTGATGGTGGAGGTGGTGGTGATGATGATGATGGTGATGGTGGTTGGTGATGGTGGAGGTGATGGTGGTGGTGGTGGTGGTGGTGGTGATGGTGGCGGTGATGGTGGTGGTGGTGGTGGTGGTGGTGGCGGTGGTGATGGTGGCGGTGGTGGTGGTGGTGGAGGTGGTGGTGGTGGAGGTGGTGGTGGTGGTGGTGGTGATGGTGGTGGTGGTGATGGTGGTGATGGTGGAGGTGGTGGTGATGATGATGATGGTGATGGTGGAGGTGATGGTGGTGGTGGTGGTGGTGGTGGTGGTGGTGGTGGTGGTGGTGATGGTGGCGGTGATGGTGGTGGTGGTGGTGGTGGTGGTGGTGGTGGCGGTGGTGATGGTGGTGGTGGTGGAGGTGGTGGTGGTGGTGGTGGTGGTGGTGGTGGTGGTTGGCTGGGGTTTTTTTAGTTTCACCTCTTTCATTTGAGTCTGATCCATTTCAAGTGGAACATTCCTGAGTGGAGTGAGAGATGGCTTCATCACATGTGGATTTTATTTACTTAAAATTTTTTATTACATATATATACACATTTACACACATACACACATATATATTTGTGGGGGAGGGACACACTTGTACATGGCGTTTGTGCATGTGTGTGGGGGTCAGAGGACAACTTTCGGGAGTCGGTTCTCTCCTTCCACCATGTGAGTCCCCAGAGGTGGAACTCGGGTCGTCAGTCTTGGCGGCCAGTGCCTTGACCCGCTGAGCCATCTCACCAAGCCCAGGTGTTATTTCCTCCTTAACCACAATCTGTTAAATTATTTTGGAGAGTAGTTCTAAGGTCCTTATCAACCTTCATCATATAACGAGTCCAATGTTGTTCAGTTGGCCCTCTTTAATTCACACTGTGGGTGATCTAACGTGTTTACAGATGTGAACTGGTCATCCTTATGAACAACAGACAGTTCTAAATTCTGGGGTAAAGAATAAGTTTCCCAGATCCTGAAGATGTCTGCCTTTGCGGACATCTCTCGGATTTTCCAATGCATGCCATCAGCCTTACAGAAACTCAACTAGCACTTAGGAATTCCCCAGGATCACCAAGAGCTGTAGTCTACTGCCCTCAGAGGAAGGAAGAGTTTTCAAGGAGCTGGGGAGGGTAGGAGGGTCTGTGACTGGTGCCCATGAAAGGTGAGACAGGAAGAGTCAGCTTAGGAAGGAGAGGGAATTTCCTACCATTCAGCCTTGGGCTTTGCGTCACCGAGATCTATTCTGCTCTACCAGGAAAGGCTGCAGCCGACTGAACATCCTGGTGTGCACAGGGACAGGTTCTGTCCTTGGAGACGGGTGTTGGGCTTCTCTGGCCTTTGGCCCAGTGTCCAGTTGCGCCTACACACGTACAGTCTGATGACACTTTGCCCTGTTTCCGGGTGTAAATGTTCCCAAATTCAGGAGCACTCTTGGTGGCCTCAGCACACCTCCTCCAGAACCACGGAGTTTAGTAAAGTTGGCTTTGAATTTGGCCTCGCCCTCTGGAAAATGGCTGGCGACCAGGTACGCACCAGTCATGACTCCAGAAAGGAAGGACAGGGTGTCGGATGGACAAACTCCTGTTTATGCTGTCTTCTAGGGAAGTTTGATTGAAGTTAATATGTAGCTGACAAAAATGTTTTTTTCCCTCTGCCTCACTCAAAAGCCAGACCTCTCTCTGGGCTAGAACTTAACACTAAAGAGATTTTTCTTATTAAAAGATAACCATCTCCTCCCTTGAGCGCCAGTGGAGGGAAGTGGTGTGGCGGGACACGGTGGTATTTCAGCAGCAATGCACACAGGAACCTCTAGGAATTGTGTGGAATACAGATCCAAGGGGCCAGAGCCATGCCTGGGACACTGTACTTCTAGTGAGTTTGGCATAAAGTTGGAATGACTGACCCCACCCAGAGACACATGGACAGAACTCGGTCAGCCAGGATCCAGGCAGACAGCCTTTGATGCCGGGCCTTTCTAAGCCCAGCGATGGCTCCTCCCTGCCGGTGTTCCCCACTTCCCCATGTCATCACCAGGGCACAAAATGGGATTGCTGTTGTTAAACATCTGGTGGGCCACCTCCCCGAGATGCACAGTGGAAGGACAGTTCTCATTGTCCCTCTTCCTAAGAAGCCCATCTCTGTGGGTAGAATGGGGTGGAGGTGGGGGGGGGGGGTACAGCACACGATCTTCCAGGTCCTTTGAAAAGTGTCCACAGACTTGTAAGATGTATTCTGTGTCCCTGCCCTATGGAAATGGCCATGGGAGGGAGGAGACTTTCAGGGATGTTGCAGGAATTTGAAGAGCTTTGTGGATTTGGGAGTTTTGAGGCTGATGTGTAGACACCTTCTCTCGGGACAGTTTTATTTTTAACCTCTTTACACAAGGAAAGGAAGAGATGGAAGTGAGTTTTCTGAGCTGGACTTTTCAACAGAGGATGGAAATGGCTGCGGCCGCTGATTAGCACAAAGGGAAAGCTTCATCACCTGTGCCTGCAGCTGCTGCTCACACTCCACGGTGCTCTCCCCCGCCCAAGCAGGACATCCTGGGGAAAGCCCCAGCCTGACAATCCAAACACACCTCCCAGGAGCACACTGAGAATGTGCACAAGTGCCCAGTCACCCCACAAGGCAGGGTTCAGCCTGGCAACAGCAGCCAGCCCCAGGCGCCAACACACATTCTCCCCGAGGTGCCCCCCTCCCCGAGAGAAGCAGCCTGGATGCTGTGAAATGTTCTAGTCCATCAACACCCAGGAGTTGTTCAAATTGACAAGCTTGGCTAGAGCCAAAGAAGAAAATCGTGTTGACATAAGGGTGACGTGAAATTGGAGTGTTTCTGGTAGAGCCCTGAAATGGTGCAGCCACTGAGGAAAAAGTCTGGTCATAGCTCAGAAACTTAAATGTGGAACTGTCATGGGACCCAATGAGTCCTGGGGATAGACACCAAAAACTGATAGGAGGAACTCAGGCCGATGTTTGACACACATGATGGTAGCAGGGCTGTTGGAAATAACAGAAGTGGGATGGGCCAGTGGGATGGCTCAGCAAAACAAGGAGCTTGCGGTGCACCCTGGAGACCTATGTTTAATCCCTCTAGACCCGTGTAAAGGTGGACGGAGAGGCCTGACTCCACTCAGCTGCCTTCTGATCTCCAGATGTGTGCTGTGGCGTACATGCCCAGGCACACACATACAGAAACACTCAAATATGCCCATTAGTCGATGAAAAGACAGACTGAGGTATATCCATACAATGGAATAATATTCAGCCATGAATATGAAGTACTGGTCTGCGCCACAGCGTAGGCGAGCCCCCAAAGCGTTATGCTGAGGGAGAGAGAAGCCAGACTCAAAAGGTCACACATCACGTGATTTCTTTTTTTTTTTTTTTATTGATTTATAGAAGAGGGAAGCCACAGAGATAGAAGGCTGAAGGATGGTTGTCAGAGACTGGGGAAGAGGAAGCCGGAGGGGGGCCGGGGGAGGGGAGGGCGGACTGTTAAATGGGTCTGGATTTCCCTCTGAGGTTAGGAAGGTATTTTGGATCTAGATAAAGGTGAGGATTGCACAGTGTAGGAAACCACTGGGTTGTGCAATGAAAGGTGACCTCCTGTTCCAGAGGAGACAAGCCTCGAGCTTACCCCAAAGCCAGACACCCATCCGAGAAGTACAGGTCAGAGGTCTGCCGGCAGTGAGCGGAAATGAGTTCACAGGGGACTCTGTGTCTTCCCCATCAAGGGGGTCCAGGAAAGGGTTTGAACATGAGGAATCAGGGTGGTCTCATGGCCCCCATACAAGTCCTGTGGTAGATGGGGACCTGTGTATTCCTCGGTTCTGGAATGGTTAGCCCCCCTGGCAGACTTGCAGGCTGTGAACGGTAACGATAGATGCCACCGTGAGGAGTGTCCCATCCCCCTGGCGTGATCACTGTAAACACTGGCAAGGGGTGGCCTCTACAGGACATGGGGAACTGAGGCTGCTCCGCCGCCTGTGTCCAATCCCAGGGAAGCTAGATCTATCACCACCACAAACCAAGCCAAGAAGGACGTGACTGGAAAAGACCCATAAAAGTCAGAGCCAAAACGTTCTTTTCCCGAGCACACAAACAGCAATCAAACCACAGTGCTTCAGAGACGGGGAATTTAGGGTCCTGGGTCCAGCCCACAGAGCCACTGTCCCCAGGGGAAGCCACACAGTGGGACCGGCCTCTTGTCTCTAATGTTCTCCAAAGAGGCTGTGATGCATGGACTCCGCCACTGCTCAGGATGCTGAGTCTGCCCCGGCCTGGCTGGGCTTTTGATGGTGTGGCATGGCTGGATGATGCTAGGAGGCATGAAAGATGGAGGAGTGGAGCCTTGTATCTACCACTCAGGCACTGAGCCAGATGGAGCCTCAGGGACCTTTCCAGACTCCCCTTGGGTTGAGGATGTAGGGTACCTGAGCTCTGGGGTGCCAGTCTTTAAAGAATGGGACTCTCCCATCCACCTGTGGCTCCTACAAGAACCAGTAGAAGAGGGACATGAACAGCTTTGAGGAAGGTCTCCCTGCTCCTAGATGGGCACCTCCGTGACATCCACCCCATACCTCACCTCCTATGAAATTTGTCTTCTCACTTTAACCCTATGAGACACTAGAGATGACCTCTCAACACTCAGTAAAGACATACACTTTGCAGTAGAGACAATGCACAGTCAAGACTGCCCGTGTGGGCCATGGAGGAAAAGACCAGAAACAAAGATGTAAGCCTCCCCCATCCCAGGGGCAGCACGGGGCTTGGAAATGGGGCAGTAGACAGGTCTCGACCCCTTCAGCGACTTCACATAAATGGGACCCTTTAGTCCTTGTTATTACTGATTATTTCATAAGCGTCTGTCTTCCGAGTTCGTGTCTGTTGGAGCATGTATCGGTAATTTCTGTTTAAGGCTGAGTAATATTCTATTGTAAGGATATGCTGTGTTTTGTTTGCTCCTGTATATGTTATATTGAGAAAATTGTTGGGAGCATTTTACCTGAAAGAAACTTTTAAAAGCCAAGCATGTTGATTCCGTCACCGCAGCTCAACCAACATTCGATCGCCTGCCATCAACCTCACCTGTCAAGCACTCTCGTGTCCCGTACTGAACATGTTTCCCCTGAAGCTCTTTGACCTCTCTCCTTAGCCAACGACCCCTCTGGGGTGGCTCTGGTAGAAGATGGCCATTTACATGACGTGCGTGAAGACGGTAGATCTTGGAGACTAGGAAGTGCAATTGGGAAAATGATTGTAACTGAGAACGCATGCTTGATTTCAAATGTGACACTGAATATGTGTTGTTCCCACAGGGTCAGCCGGGGCCAGTGGGCACCCAGGGGTACACTGGGCCCCCAGGGTTGCAAGGCTTCCCAGGACTACAGGGCCGCAAAGGAGACAAGGGCGAACGGGGAGCTCCTGGGCCAACCGGACCAAAAGGAGATGTGGTATGGGCCCGGGCTGGGGTCCTCTGCTGTGGGTGGGACTGAGGGTCCTGGCTGGGGTCCTCTGCTGTGGGTGGCACTGGGGGTCCTGGCTGGGGTCCTCTGCTGTGGGTGGCTCTGGGGGTCCTGGCTGGGGTCCTCTGCTGTGGGTGGCTCTGGGGGTCCTGGCTGGGGTCCTCTGCTGTGGGTAGGACTGAGGGTCCTGGCTGGGGTCCTCTGCTGTGGGTGGCTCTGGGGGTCCTGGCTGGGGTCCTCTGCTGAGGGTGGCTCTGGGCCTTTCTGCTCTTTAATTGCTCTGATTATTCACAGGGAGCAAGAGGCGTGTCTGGGTTCCCCGGTGCAGATGGAATTCCAGTAAGTGTTTGGGAAGATGAGAGAGAAGGTTAAACATTGTGTGTGTTCCAAGCAATGCATTTCTAACTTAAAGAAACCTTTGAAATGGAATGGCTTCTTTGTTTATAGCATCAAACGGGGTGGGGGTGGGGGTTTCTCTGCATTTGGCTTTCTCCTGGATTCCAGGCAAACAATGGGTTTCCTTCCTGAAGGTTCTTATAGATAGGGCTTCAGGACTGAGTCTGCTTTGCTGAAACTTGACCTTGTTGGCAGTCAAAAAGATAGAGCATGGCTCACAGACGTTAAAGAGCTGGCCTTGAGAGGTCATCTGCCGCATGGGCAATCTGAACATGAAGTGACCCAGCAAGGACCAGGATAGAATGAAGGCGCCACAGTTTGAGCAGTCCAGATTCTCTATAGTAATTGCACATAACAAGTCCAGAGGAGAGTTCCAGGTGGGAGTTCATGCCTGTCATCCCAGCATTTGAGAGGATAAGGCAGGAGGATTGCCATGAGTTCAAGGCCGCCACCCCCCCACACACACACACACACACACCACACTGTAGGGCGGTGGGGGGGAGTTGATTTGCTCATGAGAAAATCTTAAAATGCAATAAAAGTGTTTTTATAGGCTAGTTTACTTTACTTCTTGTGGCAAAAAAAAACAAAAACAAAGCCAGCCTGACTCACAGCCTTCCTCGCAGGACTCAGCCAGCAGATTCCCAGGGCAGGCAGGCTTCCTGGCCAGACCCGAGCTCAGGGATGAGTGTGTTTATCACACGTCCTGTCTGCTGCTATGGCTAGAGGCATGGACTCTGTGGACCTCACCCATGTTCACTGTGTCTGTGCCCTGCTGGCGTATGTCTGCTCTCTTACTGTGCACATACAGGGAAGGAGACGGTTCCCCAGCTTCACTAGCAGGCCTGATACCAGGAACAGGAGCCAGGGAAGGGAAGTCTGCTCTTTGCCCTCAGAACCATAGCCCCACAGTCTTAAAGGAAGTGGAGCAAAGGGAAGGCGGCCATGTTTAGCAGACCATGAGCTCAGCATGCCCGGGTCCTCAGTGTCACCCATAGTGTGCTCCAGCAGACTTGGGGTTACACCACACAGTAGTCAGGAAAAATGAAGTAATTGTTGCATTCCTTGGGATCTTGAGAAACTGGCCAAATACAGAATCCACACATTTCCAGAGATAAACAAATCATAAAAGATGTTTTCCCACAAACAGCCTGGAACTAAATTGCCCATTTTTAAACTACTTCTTGGAACTCCTTGGACTGCCCCGCAGTTCCATCTTGATGGTTTGGTAATCCAAATTAATTAAGATGGAGGAACATTATGGGATGGAGTGGAAACTGATGTCTCATTTTTGTTCATTTTTCATGCATATGTTTATTTCATACCAAATGATTACCAAGTTAGAGGGACAGTCGCCACCATGTCCTCAGTTTCAGCTCTGCTCACAGATGCCAGAGTCACTGCAGAGAGTACAGCACAGATGATGTGGCCTGAATGTCATTTGTCAGCACTCATCAGTTTGTGGCTCTTGATCTTAAGGGGACTGTATCATGTTACATGGTCGAAGCTGTGTAAGGCAGCATCCATGCGGAGCTTAGAGCTGTGTCCCAAAGAAAGGTGTCTAATGAGATACTGAAAGATGGATGTTTAGGTCAGTGTGACTTGACGCTGTCTTCAAAGCTCAGTTTTAAACTGAGACCATGTTAGTGTGCATATTCCAGTGCTGTGGGTCGGTTCTAGGAAGGAACCACAGCAGGCAGTCTCCACCAAACATAAGACCTCAGCCGTATGTTTCAGAGAAATGCCACAGAGACAGCAGAGCTCAGGTGAACCCTGTAGAAAGCTAATTCCTAGAGGCGGAATTGAAAGGCCAGGTCTAGAAGCCCCTCTCATCCTTACCCAGAAGGACCCCAGAAAGGAGAAGGGACACTCCTGAACCCACAGAACAGCAGGGATAACGCCGACTCACCACAGCACAACTGCGCAGACCAAAGCCACCTACAGCAAAGAGATGTGCAAAGAGAGAAATTTCTTTTAGTATTTTTCAATATCATTGTTTATGTGGGATTTGTTCCCAGACTCTTAAAATTTTCCAAATTTCTCAAACCTTTAAAAAAAAAAAAAAAAAGGCATCCAAATGGCCTCAGAAACCACTTTGGAATGTGTTTGGTTTTTACCAAGATACATCATTTAAAGAAATTGCACAATTACAAAACATACCTAAATACCGAAATGCGTACTGTTTTGGTAAATATCAAAACAGACTGTGTTCTAAAAAAGCACGAAGTGTAGGCTCTTGGCTCCGTCCCATTTGTCAGAACCCGCTCAGTGCAACCCAAGACCCTCTGCTCATGACAGGCTCTTGGTCATGTTGCCTCCCCAGTGGACATGCCGAAGGGTTTTGATATTCTTGTCTAAATCTAAACCCCTGCCGGGCATGGTGGTGCACATCTGTAACCTCAGCATTTGGGAGCCTGAGGCAGGAGGATCTCAAGCTGGCATCCAGCCTAGGCTACATAGTGAGGCCTTGTCTCAGACGACCAGGAAACAATTAAAGCAGTTGTGTCAGCAAAGAAAGCAGCTCTGGGGTGTGACTACCCCCTTCACTTGAGATCCGGCCCTGGGGTGTGACTACCCCCTTCACTTGAGATCCAGTCCTGGGGTGTGACTACCCCCATCACTTGAGATCCGGCCCTGGGGTGTGACTACCCCCTTCACTTGAGATCCGGCCCTGGGGTGTGACTACCCCCTTCACTTGAGATCCAGTCCTGGGGTGTGACTACCCCCTTCACTTGAGATCCAGCCTCTCTGGCTCACCAGAGCACAGTTCAGTGAGGCTGGTAAAGCCATCCAACAGCCGCATCTAACAGCTCTCACAGGCTTGCAGGATTTCTTCTTCCCACTGCCTGCTGAAAGGCCCCCAGGGCAAGGCAGAGAAAGCCAAGTTCCCTAGCGCCTGTGAGGAAGCCTTGCACCTGCTTAAGGCACACCTACATCTTTGCCTGTTTAATCTTTCATTCCTTCCTTTGTCCACTTTTGAGTTATCTTCCTTGGGTTTGTGCTGGGGGTGTGGCTTTGGAGAACATTTACCGTTGTTTCACAGATCAATTATGTGAAAGCTCGACTGTTCACACACCATTCTGCTTTCCAGGGACACCCAGGGCAAGGTGGGCCCCGAGGGAGACCCGGCTATGACGGCTGCAATGGGACCAGAGGAGACGCAGGTCCACAAGGGCCCTCTGGACCTGGGGGCTTCCCTGGCCTCCCTGTGAGTATAAGGGCAACGTGGTGGTATGGTTAGCCTGTCAGTGTAACTGGACCAAACATAATGGGGCCTTGGCTCCACTTCCCAGGCTCAGCCAAGGAGGGCCGCCTGCCACGCCTTGTCCTTGCCTTCACAGCTGATGGAAGCTGCTCTTCCTGCCCACTTTTTTCTTCCTTTTTTTCCACAGCTGACTGTTCTGGGTTCAAACAAATCCATTGTCTCTATTCTTGACTCAGTGTTAGGTAGAAGATAAGTGACTTGATGTATGTTCTTGCCTACTGTCTTCCAAGGATCACACCATTTCCTTCCATATTCTAAGTCAAATAACAGTGAACGACTGTAATAGCACAACTAAACCGGAAAGCTGGAGTCTTGTCCCAAGTGTCTATTGGCACTGAGGAATCATCTGGGCACCTGGAAGGTGGTCAGGTTCTCCAGCATCTATGAAGAGGCAGATACACAATGGAATTCCTATAATTGTCCATTTAGTGACCTCATTCTTGGGATCTTTGCAAAGAGTCCTAAAGTGTTCTTTCAGAACTATATTTCAGGTTATGCTAACATTTTTTCATTAAGCCTTTGTATTTTGAAAACACTGAGGTGAAAAGAAGCCATGAGCAAGCATCCCCACCTTCATCCTGTGGCGAGTTGGTTTCTCTGGCCAGTGGGTTCCACCTCCACCTTGCATCGCCCACTCACCCCTGTCTCTTTTTGGTGTGGTTCAGTGTTTCAGTGAACTGCATGACTTCCTCTGTCTATCGAGCTTAAGCTTCATGACCAAGAGACACATGTCACTGTAAAATGCTGATTACATATAGATGTTCAAAGGTAATGTGCACCCATTTGTACAGACTGCCTAGCTTTGACGTAAGTCAAGCCATTCTCCTGTATTAAATATCTCTAAGAGTCTTCCTGTTTCTGTTGTTGGGGCACCAATACCATTACAAAGAAAAGATAACGTAGTTCTATGCCAGAGGATGAATGTGGAGGTTCTGAAGATAATTTAAATCCTATAAAGTGTTTCCCTTGTAACTCTAAGAGTATGAAATAGAAAGCCTCAGACTTATAGTTAGACCCTGAGGAAGTTGGTATGGGGTGGGGGGGGGTGCCTATGTAATCCATGGGGACACTGGACATTGTGAACAAAGACTGGCAGTCACCTGTGTCATCACGCTAGAAGATAACGGGTTCTTCTGTGCTTTTCTTTCTGTGGTGTATCTGCTACTTTAGGGGCCCCAAGGACCCAAGGGGCAGAAAGGTGAACCTTACGCACTATCTCAAGAAGACCGCGACAAATACAGGGTATGTGTGCCCTGGGTGGGAGACGGGACTCGGGGATCCCATGTAAACTGTCAACAAAGCTAGTTAGGAATTAGCTCTGAGTGAAAGAAGGAATTCACAGATTCATGGGGAGCTCAAGGCTGTGGTTGGGGGGTGGTCATCATATTCTGTTTGGGTTGGGTTTATTTTCCCCGTGCTCTCAATGCCCCAGACCAAATACCTCAGTCTGTCAGGGCTTCTATATTCCATGCTTACTTCCAGCTCTGCCGTGGAGGTAAATGAACCCAAAGATGCTCAACACGAGTAACTCTCAGTGGCTTAGGAGATGGCTCAGTCGGCAAAAGACTTGCCTTGCAAGCATAAGGCCTGAGTTAGTAATCCCAAAACCCGTGTATAAAGTGGGGCACAGTGTCTGATACATAATCCCAGCACTGGGGAGGTGGAGACAGGCAGATGCCTGGGGTTCAGTAGCCATCCAGAGTCGCCTACTTAGGGAATTCCAGACCAATGAGAGACCGTCTCACGAAACCATGTGGCTGTCTCCTGAGGAATATATTGACCTCTGGCCTCACGTGTGCCTGTATGAACTCGTTCACCCATATGCACACACACACACACACACACACACAATTGTAATTCTTAGTTAACCCTGTTTCCTCTCAACCAGGGTGAACCTGGAGAGCCCGGACTGGTCGGCTACCAGGTGAGTATCATTTTCATTAGGGACTATTCCATACAGAACTTGAAAAATATCGGAGTAGACACACGAGTCTGCCTGTCTTCAAACCATGCTCTCTTTGTCTGTCCACAGGGGCCTCCTGGCCGCCCGGGGCCAATAGGACAGATGGGTCCCGTGGGAGCTCCTGGAAGACCGGTAAGTTCCTGTGCTTGGTCACCCCCAGGCCCATGTCAGACCCGTGGATGTTCCTTTTTTTACCTACTGAGTACCATTGAGCCACAGATTGGTTCTGGCTGGGGTCCCTACCATCATGTGTAAGCTCTCCAGGTTCCATATTAACTATGTGACAAGGGACCTTCATCCCTGGAGAAAGCAAACCAAATATCCCACTCTGGTCAACAAGAAGGAAACAGATTTTTTTCTGGGCCAGGCTGTGTGTGACAGGAACATCCCACCTGGGCCATATCCACTGTAGAAGGGGAGACATTGGGTGTCCTGGGCCATATCCACTGTAGAAGGGGAGACATTGGGTGTCCTTTATAGAAAGGCACTGTGTGGAGGCTACAGGCTGTCCCTCCCTTCTGGTGGGCGGCACAACGACACAGCAAAGTGTGAGGGGATAGAAGCGGAGTGAGGGAAGGCTTGCAAGGAAGGAGGAGGAGGGGGCTAGTGCTCCCCAGCCCCGCCCACTCCTCACCAGCCCCACCCACTCCTCACTAGCCCCGCCCACTCTTATCACCTCACTGAGCCCCGACCAAGCACATCTCGGCCACCACGAGAAGACTTCCGCCTCATTAAGAGCACTTCTCGGTGGTGGCGCATGCCTTTAATCCCAGCACTTGGGAGGCAGAGACAGGCGGATCTCTGAGTTCGAGGCCAGCCTGGTCTACAGAGTGAGATCCAGGGAAAAAAAAAAGAGCACTTCTTAGGCTCACTCATATAGCAACAACTGAGCGGCCTAGGGTTTTCCTCTAAATAGAGTTCAGAGGGGCTGGACAGGCTCAGTCGGTGGCCTGCTTGCTGTGTAAGCATGACAGCCTGAGTCCCGTCCCCGGTGCCATGTGAGAAACTGAGTATGGTATAACACACCTGTAATCACAGAGATGGCGAGGCGGAGACAGGAGGATCCCAGAATCCCGCTGACCAGCCAGCCTAGCTGAATTAGTAAGCAACAGGTTTAGTGTGAAACCCTGCCTCAAAAAATAGAGTATGATGGAGTGATTGAGGAAGGCCACTGGCCTTCTTGCATGTGAACACACACGTGCATGCACATGTGAAAAGTGTATGGAACAGATAGAAAACACAGTTCGAGGACCTTAGGGTGCAGATGTGCAGGTGCTGAGTCTGTGGAATTGACCTACAGATCCGTTCTGTCCACGAGCATTTGTGATTCCACCACCAAAATGTGACAGTGTCATCAGGGGAATCTGGCTGCAGTCACAGGGCCTGGGACCTCACAAAGCATAGAAACAAACACATCCAGGACACGGGTGAAAGTCACCAGCCCAAAACACACAAGCAAACCAGGAACAGCTGTGGGCAGACAGCGATGCATTCCAAGGACACTGACCCCGTCTTCCTCCTGGCTTTTCATCCCACCAAGACAGATGTGGGGAAGCTCTGACCATACTGTTCGAAGTGGACAGTTGATGGTTTTTCCCAGGACCTCCAAGCAGATGTCATCTGGGTCCTGGGAGGGAAAGAAAAATATGCATGTCTTTGTATTTCTGCAGGGACCACCGGGGCCCCCTGGACCCAAAGGACAACCAGTAAGTTGGCAGGGACAAGGCGGGGGAGGGCTCTTTGGTGATTAATGCCTGCATTCTTCGACCAGAGAACAACTTGGCTGACAGCTATTTGTGGTGTAGATTACGCTGAGAGCCATTGTGTAGTTTAAGACTTGCTGTGTAGGAAGAGATCCTGTGGAGTGTCTGAGCACCTGGCCCAAGCCAATGTGAGGATGCTGGGTGACGCTGTTTGGGGCTCCATGACACCTCTGTGGCTGTGTGCAATGAAAGAGGTGCAGTTGAACAGCCTAGGGGCAGCTCCTGTTTATCTGCAGGTGCAATTTTCCAGGGTGGGCAGGGGGGCACTGTGTTTGTTTAAGGGAAGTGGAAGACCCCCATCCTACCTGGCTATAGTGAGAATCCCTCAGAGGCTCAGGTCAGCACCAGAGACATGTCCAGTGCTTCTGAGTCAGGCATGCAGTTTGTTAGAACCTTGGAGAACAGAGCCAGGGTTTGTTATGACCTGGGAAAGCTGGACAAATGTCCAGACTCCGTAATGTTGATGAGGAAAATATCTGATCAGAGATACTGGGGTCCAGCAGGAAGCTTGGAAGAGCCATCCACTGCTCCATATCCAGATGCAGGTCTTCATGTTCCCACGCCTGCTCCATATGCAGTCCCATTTCTGTGACCCCTGGTGACCTTGCCCGCCATCCACCCCCATACCCCTTAGGCTCCCATCCCTCCAACAGAGTTTCCAGCTGGAGATGAAACTCGAGGAGGCTCCTGGATACCCCCCACTCCCCCCACACTCACCCCCATCAGACAGCCCCCGAGCAGGATGGGAAGGGCCTAGAGCCAAGGACAGCGGAAGTCTGCTCGGCTGCAGGGCCAAGGAAGCAGTGGCCCAGCCCAGGCTCTGGCCTCAGATCTCCCCTGGCCGCTGCAAATACAAACAGCCCCCTCACCCTGGGCCAAGTCACTTCCTGGCAACTTTGAGGAGCAGCTCTGAGCAGGGCATGCTGTGGGGACTCCATGGCCGCCATGCTGTGCTTTGATATGAGCTCCCAGCCAGGTGGCGGAGCAAGAGAAGCAGAATTTAATTAAAGGTTTTGCTTTTATTTTCAAAAGATATCTAAGCATCGGAGGGGGCAGACAGTAGACTGCAGAGAGAGACTGGAGGGTCCTGTGTGACTCTTGCTCACTGTAGCAAGAGAGAGACCCTGGGAAAGAGACACAGCTGCTTGGGGCCAAGAGGAAAGAACTCTGTGTGGAAACGCGTGTGAATTCGTGGGGTGGCTCCTCGCATGCATCGCTGGTCCCAGGCGTCAGGGAGGGCTGACTCCAGCCCAGCTGCTCCTTAGAGGAGCTGTTAGATAAACACTGGCTGAGATGCAGGCCTGACTTCGCCTCAGAAAACAATCCAAGCAGGCATATAAATATGAAATGTGATCAGTGTTAATTAAGTCCCCTAAAATCATTAGAAAGAAAGGAATGCTTCTATGAAGTTAGGGTGGTTTTTACCAAAATGAGATGACTTGGATCTCCAGATGCGGTGTCTGGACAATCATCTGGGCTGCACTTTACGTTAGAGGACCCAGAACCTGAGGACGAACTCTGACCTCCTTTGGATGGGCCGAGTGCTAATGTGTGAGCTGACAGGATCCGTCTCCACCACTCACTCCTCAGGCAGAGGACCAGGCAGAGGCGCTTGGCTCCTAAAGTACAAGGATCACAGTTCAGGGAGGGCTTGGTCTCTTTTCTTCTAAAACAATCCTTCAATTCGCTGTCATTCTTGATTCTTGCAAACTCATAGACACCATCTCTGTTTCCAGGGCAACCGAGGACTTGGTTTTTACGGAGAGAAGGGCGAAAAGGTAAAGAGACCTGATGACAGTAACTAGTGACCATCACTGCCCAGCTCTCCAGGTGACCTGCAAACACACAATTTGCACAGAGATTGTGTCAAGTGTCAGGTCGCCCACACTCCAGGGACAATTGTGGATCAGTGAGACATGAATGTGAGCTGTCTAGGCTGGTGTAGATTCTGACAGGAACACGTGACTTCCACCTATCTTAAGGACTGGGAAGTGGAAGTGTCCCCTAAGAGTGTCTTCTAAGGTGTGGGACCCAGAGATGATTAAAAGGACTCAACTGAACCAGGCAGTGGTGGCACACGCCTTTAATCCCAGCACATGGAGGCAGAGGCAGGTGGATCTCTGTGAGTCTGAGGCCAGCCTGGGCTACAGAATGAGTCCCAGGACAGCCAGGGCTACACAGAGAGACCCTGTCTTGAAGCAAAAAGGTGGGGGGACTCAAGTGAAGAATAATCTGGAATTACCACAGGGAACAATCACATGGCCGCCCTGGCTGACTTCAGTCCCGAAAGGGTTATGTGACTTCTGTTACCTCCTACTGCTATCCTTCCAAGACCCATAGCCTGGAAGAGGAACATGGCGCCCACCCCATCCAGCCAACCCCATTCTCATTCACCTGTGAGCCTGGCTGCTCACTGAGCAGATCTGTCCCTCTGGCTCTTTATGTACATGCTGTCATTGAATTCCATAAGTGGAAATCAGAATTCCTAAGATATTCAGGGGGAAAAAAATTGAAGATCAAAACACATAAAAATGTAAAGTCCCCTACAATGAAATATCCCACAGTAACAGTGTAAAATGAAAGGAATAAGGACCTGGGAGGAGTCCACTAGTGGGAGGGAATGGTCACGTGGGGGACCGTGGAGATGAAGTTAGGTCTGCAAGCCACAAAAGGATACTAATGAACACAGCAAGGCCGTCATGGGTACTGTGGCCTCAGACAGTCTTCAAGCATGTTAGCACTCAGAACACACACAGAAGCCTTCTTCAAAGGGTGACCCAGCACTCCTCTGCTGCCCTTCCAGCTACATGATAGCTAAGCTCAAACTCAGGTGTCGTGTGTGTGTGTGTGTATGTGTGTGTGTGTGTGTGTGTGTGTGTGTGTGTGTTCATCAGTTTCAGGAGACAGGGTGTGACAAGGTGTGAGGCTTGCTGGCCATCGCTGCTACTGACACAAACGCAGTGACCGCCTCCTTGAGATATTTGGTCTAGCCTTTGCTCTTTAGCGTATACAACACCTTTTGCTTGCGGTGACACCAGAGTCAGACCTGACAACTTCCTTGTATAGAAATCCATCGAGGGAGGAGGTGGGATCTGTGGGTGGTATGTAGGGTGAGTACAAAATTTCTTAATAAAAAAAAAATGTTTAATTAAAAAAAAGAAAAAAGAAATCTACCAAAGGCTGTATCCCACAGAAGCAGGTACAGTGTAGAATTATTAGTGATCTCTGTGACCTCGACACATCACTTCTAAACAATTACTGGTGGAAGTTTGGTTCACACCATTTTAGATTATGATTTTGATTTTGATGTGGTGATATGATGGTTTAGAATGGTTTTTGCTTCGACACAAAGCAGGCATTCAGTAATATGCGAAACAAAATAGTGTGTGTGGTAGGATTGTGCTGTCACCCAAGCTACGTACCCTTCTTCTGATTCAAAACTGTCACTTTTGCTGAACAATCTGCAGGGTGACGTAGGCCAGCCAGGACCCAACGGGATCCCCTCCGACATCACGCTTGTTGGGCCCACAACGACAACGTACCATCCGGATCTGTACAAGGTAAAAGGGTGGTCATTCCCAGTTGACCTAGGAAAAGGAGGGTGCAGATGTCACTTGCTTCATTTTATGCAAACAGTTGCATCCTAAGATGGGAAAGACCTCACCGCCAAAGTGAGAAGAAAAGAAAAAAAAATCAGATTTGCACCAGCTCTCAGGGGGACTGTACAGTTCCTGCCAGCCAGCAGGAGGCGATTGTGAGCTGCAGAATCTGAAGTGTGGGCAGCCAAGATGGGCCAAGGACCTGCCAGTCCGAAACAGTCCAAAAATAGTGAAGAAAGCCTATGCTGCTTTTAAAGCCTCTTGGCTTGAGATGTTAGCGTGTTCCAACTAACTGCCTTTTCCTAAGCAGACCTTATTTGACAGAGTGTGGTCATTTGGGGGTCTCCTTAGGGTGTGTTCTCCCACTGTGGGACAGATATGTGGGAGCTAGCATCCATCTCCCTGGATGCTCAGAAGTGCCTGTGCCCTGCTTCTGGTGCAGATAACTGCTTCAGAAAAGCAGAGAAAGGCTTTCAGACACATCACAAATCACATAGGAATTCATTCATCTTGTGACAATTCTAGAAAAATAATCGTTTTTGCATTTGGATTTTGAAGCTGCAGCATTTGGTGCTGTTATCAATTGCCAGGAATTCATCAAGACTGCCTAAAGTTCTATCAAGTACTTTTTAATCCCTAAGCCGGGATCGGTGCATAAGTACCGCCGATCTCAAGGTGCAAGCATTTCTTATTCTGTATGTTCTTCACAGGGTGAGAAGGGAAGCAGAGGAGAGACAGGGATACCAGTAAGTTCAGTGATGAAACTCTTTCCCTCCGTGATTGTGCCGCCTTCGGGGCTCCTGTGAGAATGAACGGTGGGGTGTGCTCTGAACAGTGGGGTGTGCTCTGAATGGTGGGGTGTGCTCTGAAAGAACGGTGGGGTGTGCTCTTGGTCTTAGCCCTTGGGTTCTTGGGTTCTCATGCACTTCTCTACATGGGAAGGTATCAAAGATACATAATATATTTTGTATGATAATATTGGATATAATATAATATAATTATAATTATAATTAACATTACCTTTTTTTCATTTTTCTTTATTAAGGAAGTTTCTACTCACTCCACATACCACCCACAGATCCCCCCTCCTCCCTCCTCCCACTCCCCAGCTCTCTCTCCCAAGCCACCCCGCATCCCCACATCCCCCAAATCAAGGTCTCCCACAGGGAGTCAGCAGAGCCCAGCACACTGAGCCTAGGCAGGTCCAAGCCCCTTCCCACTGCACCAAGGCTGCACAAGGAATTAACATTATCTTAAGCTATAAGCTGAGCATGACCGTGTGTGAATGAGGGGCTGGGCGGGAGACAGGCTGGCCTCTACTCTGGGCCAGTCTTGTGTATCCCATCCAGTGTGACTCACCTTCTAGCTCTTCCTCACTGTCACTCACCCTGTGGTGGTGATGTGGCATCCTGGATAAAGGTGGCCCACACACAGCCCTTTGCTCTCTCTACCCCATTACCTGTTGTAGCATCCTGTCACTGAGGGGCCTGGGAAGGCTGCAGAGCATCCCACTGGTGGACTCAGCTCTAGGCACACCTCACATTCTCGTTCCTCTCTCCTAGGGCACCACCTTGAAGGGCGAGGAAGGCATCATGGGATTCCCAGGAATGCGGGTGAGCCATGTACTGTATAACTCTGGCTGGCTGGCTAGTTGCCTTTTTGCTCTTGAAACATATTTTCTTTTTTTAGATCAGTTTTTTAGGTTCACAGAAAAACTGAGCAAAAAGTAGAGATTTCCCATGGCCCTCTGGCCCCACCCTGGGCACAGCCAACCAGCTGGGCATACACCACAGGGACGTCCCCTCGGGTGCATTTGCTACAACTCATGAACCCATGCTCACCCCATGCTGAAGTTTTTAGAATACTGTACCTGCCCCGGAGGTTCCTCCTGGTATGGGACTAATCTTTGTAATGAGCCACAGAGAGGATCTAGAATGCAGGTTCATTTCTGGTCACCCAGAGTCCAGTAAGACTGTCCCTCCCTCAAGGGGAGGCTCATCTGTAAGAGGGAGATGTCACCTTCGGGGCCATGAGCATCAGCAGCCGCCTCAGCCCCTGGGGTGGGGTTTGGCCACCTGGACCTGAGCTTCCAAACCTTGAAAGCAGAAGGCTGGTCGGTGGTCATTGGTACAGCCACGCAGCCCTCTGGGGAATTTCGTCACCTCTTCTAGACTGTTTATTGCTTGTGTTTTCTGTTCCACAACACAGGGTCTTCCTGGCCTTGATGGAGAAAAAGGAATCTTCGGGCAGAAAGTAAGTCTGACACACAAAATGTGAAGTGTCCCGGGCCCAGAACCTCATGCCTATTACAAATGGCATCTTAGAAAACTGCATTTGTCCCCAAAGCCCACTTGGGATGTCCCCTGCATTGACAGGCTCCCAAGCTATCATGCCAGCTCTCAAAGCCCCAGTGGAGCATTGACGTTGGTCTGGGCTGTGCCCATCAGTCCATTAGTCCCAGGTCTCTGTTACTGGGTCCCCAGCCCCGGGCATCACACCCCTCTGTATCATTGTCACGCATAGGTTGCCATCTGAGTGACTGAGTCCCCCTCTGTTCCTTAGAGATCTACACATACTGTGATATTTGCTTATATTTAACGATAACCTGGTTTTTCTCCTGTGTGTGGCACAGTTTTTTGGTTGTTTTTTTTTTTTAACTTTTTAAAAGAAAAGAAAATGTGTGTGAGAAATTTATTACAGGTCCAGACAAGATTTAGCATCAACTAAACACTAGCTAGAGCAGAAAGTACACATAGAAATGTTTTTATCTAATTAATGGTTTATTTACTTACAACATTCATTTACGCACACAATTCAGGCCACCGAGTACAGAGCCCAGCACCATCCTGTCACCCACAGTCCTGGGGTCTGGTTTTATCTATGGCAGCCTCCAGGGTCATGTAACCTAGCATGCTCGTAACTTTGCAACAAAGAAATAAAATAAAGCACATTTGTGCCATGCTGTTCCATGGTTCCCCCATGTAGGGGTCACCCCACTTCGGCACATATGTACCCACACATGCTAGGAAGCTGTGGGGTACACACAGACACCACATTTACTTGCCCCAGGATACAGCCATGCTTGCAGTCTGCACCAGAGTGCACACACAGGGTCCCATGGCTGGTGTCTCCACCCCTCTGTCCTGTCAGGTGCCCAGAGAGCAGCCTCAGAATGCCAGCTCCCCATGAATCCTGCTCACATTGCCACGGCAGGTATCCACATGACACTGTGGAGCCCAGAGTCTGAACTAAGACAGAAGAGCTGTGTGCCTGGTCTGGGACAGCAGGTAGTCGTGCCGACAGGTGTCATGGCTGACCTCCATGGCTCCAGCTTTAGGCCAAGCTCTGACACTGATGGTGCACCATGGAGATCAAGGTCATGGCTGTTCTTATTTACCCTCATTGCTGACCCTAAACGCAGGCTGGCAGCCTCACCCTAACTACACCCAACTCCCTGTCACATTAGTCCTTGCTAAGAGTGTCCCCAGAGGTAACACACTAGAGGCAATGACTGCCCCCCACCCCCCCACCCCCGCTTCCCAACCAAGGCCAGAATGCCACTAGCTTAAGGATGCAGATACTGTAGAGGCAACCGAGGCAGGACACTACACCCAAAACCCAGCTGAATCAGTCAGTGCATCGCTGAGGTGGGCGGGTGACATGTTGTCACTCTTCAGGGAACACAAAGGAGCTGTTACGTCCAAAACTGTGGTTCCACACAGCTGCCCCTGGACCTACAGGTCCATGAAGACTGGACCCCTAGACAATGGCCCGGCAAGTCCCAGGCCCTGGGTCCTCTGGTTGCGGCTGCTCAAGCACCAGTGTGATCGGGCTGGCCATCCAGCTTTCTCTCCGTAGCCTGGGAAGAAACAGACATCTGTGCTTAAATGGGTCAGAGGAGGAAATAGTTTACCCAACTGAAAAAATAGGGAAACAGGCAGACATACACAAATGACTCATCATACTGCGTGTTAGTGCAAACCACATTATCCAACTGGCCCAGCTGCTGCCTCCACATGAGCTTTCCAGATGTGCCGAAGCTTTGGCCTTAGGAGCCAGAACCCAAGGCAGCTAGCTCCAAGGAGCCACTGTGAACGGTGACCCATTAAAGCAGCGTGCCAGAGAAGGAGGAAGCAGAGAAAGCCATGTACCTTAGGGAAGCCCCTGCCTCCCTGTGAGAACAAAGAACCTTCTGCACATGCCTGTGTGCACGGACACACAAGGACACATGGACATGGATGCCTAGCAAAGTGAACAGTTTGTGTATTTGGTTGTATTACATTTTCTGAAATGTAATTGTTTCCCTCACTTGGGTAAACCTGTTTAATGACAGCAGGGTCTTCTCCCACCCTGGAGCAACTGTAGAGCATGCCCATGGAGACCTAGTCTCCTGGGACCATGCACTGACCACAGTGCAGTGTGGGTGCACCGCATAGGAAAAGGCCATCCCTGTGTGGACAGGGCCACTGGATTGCAACAGAACTCCTCAGACCCAAGTCACATCTGCCCAGGTGTGATTTTCCAGCTATGTGGGAGCAGTTACAAGCAGGCAGCACGGCTGTGCCCACAGACTGGGCATTCAGTGGCATCATGATGCTGTGCCTTCCTGTCCCACAGCCCTCTCAGACTGAGCCCAGGAGAACTCTTTCCCCCAAGGCCCCTAAGTTAGATTGCACTAGGTCCTGTTCTTTGTGCCACGGGGCTGAGGCCAAACCTAGAATCAGGAAAGACACGGGAACACATACCCATAAGACAGCAGCCTTCTGTTCAGCATTTGAGGAGACGTTCTCTGGAAGCCTAGCTGTAAATGCTTCCTGACAGTACACTCCTGCCAGCTTCTGAGGACCTCTGCTAATGAGTCTCCTTGAGGGCTCAGGGTCTCTCTCTCAAACAACATAAAATCAACCACTCTTGAATGTTCAGCTCCACCTGGTGTGAGAGGCCCAGAGTCAGCCACAGCCCTGTAAAAGAAAAAAGGGAAAGGAAAAAATCTTACACAATCTTAGTCCGTCAAACAGCATGTGGGCTCCTGGGTTCGAAAGTCTGTAAAGTAACTCGACAGGACCATGTTTATTTCACCCTGACGGGGCTTGGGGGCTTTGCTATATGTGGTCCTTTGCGAGAGGGACTAGCTTCTCAGAAAGCTTTACATACCAGTCCAGCTTCCTTGTTGATAGGCACTTGAGAAAACTGGATTTTTTTTTTTTTTTTTTTTTTTTTTTTTTGGTTTTTCGAGACAGGGTTTCTCTGTGTAGCTTTGCGCCTTTCCTGGAACTCACTTGGTAGCCCAGGCTAGCCTCGAACTCACAGAGATCCGCCTGGCTCTGCCTCCCGAGTGCTGGGATTAAAGGCATGCGCCACCATCGCCCGGCAGATTTTTTAATGAAAAGAGAAATTCCGAATCAAGAGGCTCTGGGGTTTCTGTTCGGTGGCAACAGGAATTTTTAAAAACTCATCATGGAGGAAGAGTTTAATGGATCGGGTGTGACCCCACTGATCAGGTGTGACCCCACAGATCAGATGTGACCCCACTGATCAGTTAAGAAATTGCTAGCAGGGCAGCTAGCTCTCTGGTCCCTAGAGTGAGGTGTGAGGAAGCATGGCTGCCCCTGCAGATGGAAACAAGTCCTCCACAGTCCCCTGCTCACTTGGATGCTGGGTGGGGAATGGAGGAGGTGGGGGACCATATTACTCAGTGCCACTGGAGCAGAAGCACAAGCCGTCCAGTATTCTCAACACCAACAACCAAGGGGGGATAAAACGAAGAAAAAGTACCAAGGGAGGGCCGTGGAAGATGCCTCCGTGGTTGAGAGCACTTGCTGCTCTTGCAGAGGACCTGGGTTCTGTTCCCAGCACCCACTTGGTCACTCACAACCATCTGTAACCCTAGCCCAGGATCTGACTCCCTCTTCTGACACCCACAGGCACCAGCCACTCAGATGGCACAGATGCATACATGTAGTACTCACACACATAAAATAAATCTGAAAAAAAAATGAAAACATTAGGAACTAACAGAGAATTGACAGACACTACAGACAAAAGCCACATTTGGGCTCTGGCTCCTGGGTCAAGCAAAGCAGCTTTAGAGACATCCGTGCATCTGACATGAGAGGGCTGATGGTGCACTGGGTGGGAGGGGTACTAAGGGGTTGCTTGGTGGCTGCCTGGGCTGTGCTGGTGGAAGTGGCATGGGGTTGATTTCTGGAGGTGGAGATAACAAACCCCTATCTTTCTTGCAGGGAAGCAGAGGCCTAGATGGTTTCCAAGGCCCCAGTGGACCCCGAGGACCCAAGGTGATTCGTGTCTCTCTTTCTGATGATGCCCTGCTCCTCACCTAAACTGCATGGGCAGAGGACATGAGCAGTGGTTTTTAATGTGATCCCCCAGAGTGTGGGTACTGTGTGATGCTGCCCCCATCTGAAGGGCAGCAAGAGGCTGGCTTTTAGCAAAAAGATGGGGGGGTGAGGGTACCTCTAGTTCCTGATGGAGAATGGAACTCGTGTAGTTAACCATGAGGGCGAGGAAGGAAGACCAGGTGAGGTAATCCAGGGTAGCTGTGAGGGGACCCAGCACTTTTTGCTAGAGGATGTGTCTGGGGAGAGCAGGGAAGTGTGTGGGTGTATCTGGAGTTTACATGAGGCACTCTCCAGAGCAGATGGTGTTGGGTGTCCCTGCATCTCCATGCTGTGCCCCCCTCTCCCGTCACCAGATGGTTCAGACGTCAACACTGTGAAGGTCTGAGCCTAAAAACCATTGCACAGTCTCCCAGCCACTTCCGGCATCCCTAACCCTGGCAAGGGCTTCACAAGGAGATCCTCACATGCTGCAGTGTTGCCTTTTATGTCTGTCTGGTGGCTGGGATGCAGGGACTCCCCACTGTCACATGGTAGAGATGTTGCCATGGGAACAGTCCAGGTTGGATAGTTAGAAAACCTGCCCTGTTAAACCAATTCCACATTCTGCCCACTCCTGGGCAATATGTAAACGAAGAGAACTCCAGAAGGCTAGACTCACAGTGTCTTCTTTCCCCTAGGGAGAACGTGGGGAACAAGGCCCCCCAGGACCCCCTGCCTACTCACCCCATCCAGCCCTGGCCAAAGGTTGGTACAAAAGCTTCAGTGCATGATGTGGCCTCACATGGACCCTCTTCTGTCGGGAACAAAGTCATAAACTCTCCAGACAGATTTCTAAGTGAAACAAAATGAAGGTGTTCAGAACACAACCAACCTTCAGGGACAGCCCAGCTTCCCTGGTGGCTCAAAGGTGCCATTAGAAACAGTCACTTTGGCTCTGACAACACTGGCTATCTTCCAGATGTGATCCCATCTGTAAGTGAGGGCATTTCTGCATTTCTAGGAGACTCACTGGTTCTAGCTTTTAACACCTAGAATTCCACTGAGTCCTCTCAAGTCAGTTTGCTCTCCCCCGAAACCTCTGTGTGTCTTTTTGGCATCCTCTGTGCCTCTGCGTTGTCTTATATTCATCAGGATCTTACCCAACGAGGCTGTGAGTTAGGGCAACACTCCCTGCCTCCCTCTGTGCATCGTGTACCCACTGGGAAATGGATGCCTGCAGTGCCTGTAAATGACAGCCTCGTTGCTGTGGTGGGGGCTTGTTCCTACACAGTGATTCTCACCGCAAGGGACCTGTCTTGGTTGCAGGTGTCAGAGGTGACCCAGGATTCCCAGGTGCTCATGGGGAGCCAGGAAGCCGAGGCGAGCCGGGAGACCCTGGCCCCATGGGGCCCCCAGGCCCGTCTGTTGGAGATGAAGGTAATGGAGTTTTGTAGCATCAGAAGGTACCTGGTCTCAGGTGTGGACATGAACCAGTAGACTTTGCTGGCCACGTGGCTTTCCTGTGGCTCCATCCTTCCTTCACATGGAGTAGCCTCAGCTACTGATGAGATGAAGGCACATGCAGCTGTAACCACCAGCTAGGTTAGGTTGTGACACTGATGGGTGATTGGTGTGATCTCGTCCCTGGGTGGAAGAAGCGGGGTGCGGTCCAAATGGTGATAGTCCCAGGCCATTGTACAAGCTGTAAAAGTAGACAAGCTGTGAAGAAACATACCAAGGCCATCACTTCTGTGTTAGCTAGTCCATGACACTTGTCCCTGATGGTGGTCCCCTGTGACATGAAGCTGACACAGGCTTTGAATATCAGAACACTCACCTACTGTGAATGCTCTTGGGTTTCAGATACAAAAAGAGGCCTTCCAGGGGAGATGGGACCCAAGGGCTTCTCGGGAGAACCCGGCCACTCAGCACGCTATCCAGGTCCACCAGGAGCTGATGGAAAACCAGGTCTCCAAGGAGCCACTGGGCCTCCAGGCCCACCTGGACCAGATGGTAAGTGGCTGGTGTTCACCTAGAGCCTAACCAAGCTGAGTGTCATCCGGGATTTTCTGTCAAATGGCTCTGAGTTGATTCGGTAGGCCAGTGGATGAGGATGTGGTGGGCACTCCCAGGGTCCACGCCGGAACCATGACAACAGGTGTTGCCTCTCTGCTGGTAGAGAAGCAGCAATCCCACAGCTCTTACACAGTGGACTGTGGCTGCAGGGGCTTGGGTAGGACGTCTAAGATGCTGTGTCTGGAAGGAGCTCTGAGCTGAAATCACTGTACCCAGGACTCTGCAGGCATCTCCTGTCTTAACTCACAGCTCCTCTCCTCTGCTTCAACAGTCTAGTTCAGGGTGTGATAACATCAGCTTCTCTGTCACTGCAAAGTCAAGGTCACAGGAGATAAAGGTTGATGACAAGAAAAGATAACTGCAAAAAGGAACGGTGGCATAGAGGATGCAAGTTTGGCCAGCCTGCCGCCCTACAGCAGCGGAGCCGGTCTCTGAGTCAGCCAGGGTGATCTATCTCATAGCAGCAGCTGGGATGGTCCCCAAGTCTGCTAAGGTAGCATTTTCAGGTTGTGATGGTCTGTGCTGTCCTTACATCAAGAACACTCTATCTACTGAGGAGTTGTACGTGTGCCATAGTTTTGAGCCGGACATCCACAGAAGCCATCCTCCTCAGCCAGGGCATCTCCTGAGTTCTCCCTTCATGGGGCAGGGCATCTCCTGAGTCCTCCCTTCAGGGGACAAGGCATTCTACTTGCTAATGGACAGTGTTAGGTTTTAGTTAAACTTCAAATTCAGAGGCTGTTTAAATTGCCTTGGGAAAATTCTTCTACACCATCTCCAGAAGGAAAATTGTTGGCAGTGTTTCTTCCATAGAAAGAAATACTTACACAAAATAAATACACGGAAAGCCAGTCACCACTTCTTCTCCTTCATAGTCTCCAGTGACATCTTAACTTGCTATGACTCCGCTTTCCCAGCTTTCTTTCAGCTGGAAGACAGCACATTCGTTTGAAAAGTTTGAAGTGTTATTTCCCTGGATGATGCAGCTGAGCAAAGCTATTTTTTAATGTTTCCTGTTATGCTGAAAGTAGTATTTATGGTATGAGTTTTATTTATTAATGTTGACGGGAAAATATTTATTGATGACATATGAATTTCTATGAGTCTGTCTTTCCTGTGTGCAGCATCTGAAGGGTTTTCCTTACATGTGTCAAAAGCATAAAAGCATGCCATGTGTGAGGATACTGTCCCTGTCACTCCATCCTGTCAGGAGCATAGAACGTCTTCATGTGTGAATTTTGCTCACTAAGCTGTTCACAGCTTCACTGACAGATAAACTAACGTAAGTGAACAGATACCGTCAGCTATCTGACGTGGATCATCAGCTGATAAGATGTACACAGAAGGTGGACCGGTGTAGGAAAGTATCAACTAAAAGCATCCGGCGGTAGCTCTTCTTGTTTCCTCTGGGAGACACATTGTTACCACCTGCTTTCCTAACAACCTCTTCTGTGAAAAGTAGCCGATTTTTGGGCTTTTAGAAGTATGGCTCACAACTTAGTATCTACCTTGTAACTTAGTACTGGGAACCAGGAGTCCCACGGAATTCAGCCTTTCTCAGAACTGAAATTTTTGGAGTCTTTTCTCAGGAACCGCGTTTAATCCCGTTTCATGTGCTGCAGCTGCTGGAAACCGGAATGCTCAGTCATTCACACCAGAATAAGAGCAAACCTTGATGCCAGCCGTCAAGTGAGGTGAAAGGCTCTGCTGGTGCCATTTCGAATTCAGCTGACCGAATCAGCTAGTGGCTTCTTCGTGGAAGTCCTGTTGAGATCTCCCACGTCCCAAAGAACTTGTTCAAAATTATGAATGAATTCAGTAGAGGGAAACATCCCAGGGGAAAGACAGATGGCACTTCTGTGCCTTGGTGAAGGCCTTGCTCCCTCCCAAGAAGGACATCTCTCTTTGTCCTCAATGACAGGTCTCTAGTTTTAAATGGCAGTGTTCCTAAAGTCCCGGTGGTGAATCCCTCTACTTACAATCCGCTTCTCTCCTCACCTGTCAAGAGGGTTGGAAGCTTTAGGTTAGAACCCAGTCCAGACCTGAGCAGCTCCTAGACGAACCACACGGGCTTCTCTTCTCCCCCTCCCCTGAGGCCTTGTCCACCGTTCTCACCTCTCTGGACACTTTGTTCTCACCTCTCTGGACACTTACCGGTGGCTCTTCATTGCGGTTCTCTCTCACAATGCCCCTACCACCATCTCTCTACCGCCATCTCTCGTAGCTGATGGAGCCCCTGAAATCCTCTCTGGTTCCTTCTGTCATCATTGTACCTCGGTAAACTCTCCAATGGGAACGTAGCGCAGTGCAAACACGGCCACTCCTCCTCCGTGCTCTGAGCTACACACATGAAACTTCTGACTGGAAACAGCCAGCACGGGCTCTCAGGATTCCCCAACCTCAGAATGCCCAGAGTGGAGCTGCAGATCGCCACCCTCCCACTCCCCTTCCTGGCCAGCATGCTCCCAGGTGTCCTTGCTCCTCCGTAGCCTCTGAGCTTGAACTAGGACCCAGGAGTCACTGGACCCACAGTGTGGGGGGCAGCCTCTCTCCTTTGAACTCTTTAGTGACCCCCTTTGCCCTTAGAAATAAAAGCCCAAGAGGGTCCCCTCCCCTCCTCTCCTCCATGCCAACACTCCTGCGTGTACCTTTACTCATCCTCTGGTCATGGCTGCCTACTGTTCAGGAGCCATTTGGTCATTCTATCTAGCCATTTGTGGATACTCCTCCAGCTCCCTGCCTGGCCAGCTCTTTCTCTCAGCTGTAGTTCATATCACTTCCTCAGAAAGCCTTCTCTGGGCACCAGGGATTCTAAATCAGCCGCTCCCCGATGCCCTGTCATGGTGCTGGCTATAATCTGAAAATTCACGTTTGTTTGCTGATTGCGTTAGTTGCGTCCCTGCATCTCAGCTGTCAGCTCGAGGCAGCTCCTGGCTCGCAGCCTGGCATAGCTCAGGCGCCGGCTCATGGTGGATGAATGGATGGATGGGTGAGTGAGTGAGGCTGTGTTCGATGCACAGCCAGATCAGATTACACAGAACAGTGCTCACTCGCCGCCGCCGCTCACAACCCGCCTCTTCCCTAGGAGCTCTCACCATCCCACTGCCCTTGTCCATGAGCCTTTGAAGTTGCTGCTTTCACATCCTTTCCACTTCCTGTACAGCCACAAGCGTCTAGCTTATTTAGAGGTGTTTGTGGGAGTTATGCGCACTGCTAGATCTAACAGGGCGAGGCTTGCTGGCTCGCACCCGTAATCCTGGCACTTGGGAGGCTGAGACGGCAGGGTCACTGTAAATTCAAGGCCAACCTAGGCTACACTGAGTAAGACCTTGAGGAGCAGAGGAGTCCATGCTCAGCTACCCCTCTCAGCCATGCTGGCCTGAAATGCAGCCTGGTATCCACCACCAGGTGGCAGCCTTCCCAAAGGACTCTCAGGAGGCCTTTGTCTCCTCTGGTCACCTGATATACATCTGTGCAGTCACTGGGGCACTGCAGTGATTACTCCAACCCTTAGGGAGGAAAGGGGCCTAGGAGAAGAAGGTCGGGGTCAATATCATTCAGTGAGGTCAACAGTACCTATTACCAATTTGTCAGGAGGATTCCCATCAGTTACCATGAACACATTTACACACCTACCTGTGCGTTCATGCATGGAGTACTGAAAGAACAGGTGGGAATGTCTGAGCACAGGGTACATCTGCTCCAAAAGAGGACAGAGTGGAGAGAGAGGTTTATCTTAACTCTTGTGGGGTTTTTTTTTCTTGTGGTTGTGGCGGGGGATCTCTGAGGGAGAATAGAAATGTGTGGCCATCTTGAAATTCCAGTTATGTGGCTGAAAAGCCCAAATCTCTGTTTGGACTGAGTGTTTCTCAGAAGGAAAGACAC